>NC_056731.1:946347661-946445161 GCF_019279795.1 Protopterus annectens | reverse complement strand
AAATATGGGCTCCTAATTTTTGCTACTGTCTCCAAGAAAAACAATGTTACACTCCAGACTATCTCTAACAGTATCTATTGATTCATTACAAACTCACCTCTCTGTGAGCATCACTGTTATCACCCTAAAAAAAAAAAATTGCTACCTATAAAACACAGATCTAACCTACTTTTAGGACCCTAACTCTACAAACTACTCCATCTCCACACATTTACTCCCCTTGCCGCTCAACTTCATGAGAAAACCTCCTCATGCAACCTGAGACACTACTCACAAGTCACACTGACTTTCACTACTCCCAGAACCAACTTCCACAGCACTGCACACACTTTCTTCTCTCAGGCACCTACTCTTTGGCAAGCTTCCCATGTGAACATTAAGGAAATCAACACTAATTACAAATTTTCTACTCAAAAAGCACTTCTTCATACAAGCCAAATGCTCCTGCTTCAATACAGGACATATCACCTAACATATCTCTTTCAGAGTCTCACATCTTCCTCTCTCAAGATTTGCTTAAGATCGATCCGCTTTAGAAACTAATGTATATATTGCACATTGCACTCTGCTTTATTGTTGATTGCACGGTGCTTGTTCACTGGAATGCATATACACTTTCTTCTATGTAATTAGTCTGAACTATTCTGTTACTGCTTACATTTCTGTACTTTTTGCTTGTGAAATGTATTTCACCTGGGCTGAGCCTGAAATTCGTCAATATTGATCAGTGTATTTCCCCGGTAAACAAATATAAATGGCTAAATTCTAGACTATGTGCTTGTTAAACTTTCTAGACTCTTATTTGTTGTCCAGCTTAGCTGGTCTTGAGGCTGGTCCCATAATTTTGTTTTCACCAATGGTACTTTTTATGTAAGCTCTCTTCCTTAAAAGTGCATGGGTCAACAAGTCATTAGTTTATGTGGGGGTGGGGGGAAATCGGCCAATATTTTTGAGGGGAGTTTCTCCTTTCTAAAAGAACCTTGGTAGGTGTTTGACAATACATTCTGAATTTAGAAAATATTTTGTAATCCTTCCTTCAGGGTGCAATTGGCTCGTACAATTTCACTGGCACTATGAGGATAGTACTGGGCCCTGGAACCGTTGTTGGATTTTCCATGTACTGTACATGGTTTACATGACTCTCCTCATAAAGTTCATAGGTTCATAGGTGTGTACTAGGCTAATGGCCCTGAAACCTATATAAGCCTAGCCCAAGAAGATTCCCTGGCATCATGCCGCCCAAAGTTAGTTCCCGGTGCACCTGTCAAGCAAGACCACTGAAGTGATCCCCGGGGTGAACATCCTATTGCCCACCCACTTGTCAAGATTTTTCTTAAAGAGGCCAGTGAAGTGTTCTGCTTGACATGAATGGGAAGTTTGTTCCAGAGTATGGGAAGTCTCTGGTTAGGAACCTGTCCCTCCAGCCTTTTCTGTTTATTGTGGTAATGAGGTTAAGGTCCCTGGAGTGTGTAGCACGGAGGGACTGGGATTTCTTTAGGTGCAGCATATCTAGCAGTTCTGGGTCAGACATAGCTTTGTAGGTCAAGCAGAGATCACCTCTAAGTAGGCAATAAGAGACAGAGTATAGCTGGAGTTTTTTTGAGTCTGTCTGTATAGGGCATGTGTCTAAGGCCTAAGATCCTCTTAGTGAGGTAATTTTGTGGCGTTTCCAGTTGTTGTAGGTGTCTAGTGAGGTACATACCAAATGGGGCATTGTATTCTATAATAGGTCTAATGAGGGACGAGTAGAGAGGGATTATGACCTCTTTCTTCCAGGATGAGAAACCTTTTGTAATGAGATGTGCCACATAGAGGGACTTTCTGACTACAGTGGCAACGTTGTCATCAAAGGAGAGGTTGCCGTCAACCTGGGTCCCCAGGTGTCTTATCACACCGTCAGTGTTTAGTAGACTACCGCCTATGTGGTAGTTCATGGGCAACAAATTTTTCCCAAAGGGAATGACAATGCACTTTTTGGCAGTGAGCTTAAGGTCATGGTTCTGGCACCAGTCACTGGTGTCAGTGAGCCCTTTTTGTAGAATGTCTACATCAACTGGAGAATTAATAATGGCTCCCAGTTTGCAGTCATCTGCGAACTTGGTTAGCCAGAGGCCCCTTTGAGTTGGCATGAACTTCAGAGAAGTAGATGCCAAACAGGAGAGGACCTAGGACCGGTCCTTGTGGGACACCACTTGTAACTAGTCAGTAGTCAGATTTGGAGTCCGCTACTTTCACAGTGTGGGTTCTATCAGTGAGCCAGCTGGCAAATTACATAGAGGTTTATGCCAGGTATAGTGAGTCTATCTATGATTCCTGAGTGAGTGATGGTGTCAAAGGCCTTCACAAGATCTAGGTAGGCTGTGTGAACTACCCTGCCCTCATCCACAGCTCTTGTGACAGACTCAAAGAAGTCTACCAGGTTGAGCAGGCATGATATACCTTTCACAAACCCATACTGCATGGGGTCCAGAGTTTGGAGATTCCCTATGTCCTTATTTATAAAATCCATGATGATGCACTCCATAGCCTTACATATCAGACTCATCAGGCTAATGGGGCGGTAGTTCCCAGGGTCTGGAGTTGCTCCACCTTTGTGGAGTGGGATGACTGTAGCAGTGCACCATTCGGTAGGAACAAAGCCTGAAATGAGGCTGTGACTGAACAGGGTACTCAGGTGTGGTGCCAGTTCACTTTGTAATTCATGTAAAACACAGCCAGTAATATTATCAGGTCCCATGGAAGCTGTATTCTTGGCTTTGGATAGTGCGGTTTTTACCTGTGTAGTCATGATAATAGGGACTTGGCATTCCTCCGGTATTGTGATAGGTCCTTTAGGGGTGAAAAGAGGGTAAAGTCTGCAATGAACCTGTCAGCCAATATGTTGGCAATATCAGTTGGTTCTGTATATGTCATGCCATTGTGCTGTAACTCAGTGCAGATCTGAGTACTGCCATGTAGATTTTTGACATAACTATAGAATGCCTTGTGTTTGTCTTTAGAATCTGCAGCAATTTTGTTTTCATAGCTAGCTTTATTGGATTTGATGATGGATCTCAGCTTTTTGCTGAGGCTAACAAAGGAGGTTTTCCAGTCTTGGGACTTCACCCGTTTCTGCAACAGTTTTTTCCTTCTGTTTTAGAGTTTGTTTATGGTGGGGAACCACCAGATTGGCTTCCTTTTTTTAGAGGAGAGCATCTTGGTTCTGTTTGGTATGGGGCATTCCATGCACTTGTGTATGTGCTCATACAGTGCATTGGTGTATGATTCAGCAGTCATGCACCTATTTTCCATTTGCATGGGTGTCGTGAAGTTAACCACCTCTGTTTTTAGAAGCCCAAAATTGGCTTTGGAAAAGGGTTTTTTACAGTGGTTTCCTTTGGGGGGGAGGGTGAGGGTGGGATGTGGATATCCATGGTGATTACCTTGTAGTCAGATCTGACTAGGGAGGAGTTGATTACTGGTGTAGAGCAACGGTCACCCATGTTAGTAATGACCAGGTCAAGGATGTTTCTACCCCGGTGGGGGTAAGTATGAGTTGGTCCAAGGGCATTGGAATTAATGAATTCCAGAAAACATTGAGCAAATGTGTTGGTACATGAGTAATTTTCCTAGTTAATGGAGGAGTAGTTAAAGTCTCCCAGTATTAAGGGTATTGGGTTGTACTCTAATATTTTCCAGTGTGTTTAGGAATGTCCAGTGTGTTTAGGAATGTGCAGTGGGAGTCTTGGGACATGGTGGGGGATCTATAGCAGGCTACAACCTGGATTGCAGTTTTCCCCAGTGTTAGTTGTAGCTGAAGTATCTCTGATGCGTTATGTTGGGCTACTAATCTGGAGGTGTGCATATCCTTTATGAATATGGAGACAATACTGCCTTTAGTGCTTCGGTCCAGGTTTAGGGGCCAGAAGGTGTGGTATGAATTATAGCCTGATAGTGCTGGGGTGCTCTCCGAAGCCTTGAACCAGGTCTCGGTCACTGCACAGATGTCGATGTTCTCCATTTTAACGAGTGCTTCAAGCGAGTGCATTTTGAGATTTAGACTTCTAGCTTTGAGTAACATAACCCTCAGATTTCGTTTGCTTGTAGCTGTTATGGTGGTAATTTTATCTTTAGGACATTGCCTAAAAAAGGCACTAAAGGGGTGGCAAGAGCCTTGGCCAGTATCCAGAATCCCTGGGGTGACAGGTGTAGGCCATCTCTGGCAAAGCATCAAGGTCTGTCGATCATGTCAAGGCACTGTAGGGGTGGCAAGAGCCTTGGCCAGTATCCAGAATCCCTGGAATGACAGATGCAGGCCATCTCTGGCAAAGCATCGAGGTCTGTCGATCATGTCATCCCAGGCAGACAGATACTGGGTCCCCTTAGAATGACACCAGAAACTTAGCCAATTGTTAAAGTCAATCATTTTCTGCTTGTACTGTGGTATTATTCTGGGTGACAGTAGGATGCTACTCAGAGCTAGGTTCATACCTGCCTGGGCTACAAGATCAGAGAGCTCCTCTATGTCTCTTTTCATGTAGTCCAGGGAGGTAAGTCTCAGGTCATTCACACCAACATGGACAATGACACAGTCATATTTGTACCTGTTGTGTAGTGACCTAAGTGTGTGCATTGTGTGGCGGATCCTGGCACCCGACAGGCAGCTGACCATAACTTTCTCCTTATTCAACCTAGTGAGTGGGACATCAGTGTGCCTTACTATTGAGTCAACTATGACTAGTGTATTAGGTAAGTTGTTTTGCTTTATGGGCTTTAGTTGAGTGGCACACTATTTATGTAAGCTGGGTGTCTCATGGTTTGTGCTGGGATGTGGTGGTTGTTTGCGTTTCTGCCTCAGAGGTCTGGTTTTTTTGGCAGATTTTTATTGAGGGCCTCCGAGAAAGTAGGTGTGTGTGTTCTGTGTTACTATGTGAGGGTTGTGGTGGTGTATGTTCTGGAGGGCTATGTGTTGAATGTGGTGAGGTGCAGGTGTTATCCTCCTCCTCTTGACTGGCTAATCCAGTCTTGGCTGGAGAGTGCTTGGCTTTCAGTTTGGCTATATATTGCATCTCTCACAAGTCATAGTGTTGGCAGGTAAGAGGAGAGGGTTGTCTGTGTACATGAGACAGTTGCTACACTGCCTCAGGATGCCCAAGTTCACCAGGTTGACAGGAGAAAGCACACGTAACTGACCTTTAGACATGCCTGGATATCAGCTCAGTATATTAAGTACTGAAGCCTTTTACAGGAAAAATGTCACTCAAAATGTCTCACGTCTGTACAAAGCACTGGCGAACACTCGAGGGGAAACCAATACGTAGGCCCTGAAAATTTAAGGATGAAGTACTTAGGCAGACATACTGAAGTTAGGAAGAAATCAAACAGTACTTACTGAAAATAAAGAATTAGCTTGTCAAGAATGATGAAAAAAGGGGGAGTCACATGAACTACTACTACTAATGCTGTCTCAGCACAGCTTCACTCTGTTGGGATACAATACTCCTTTGCTTCTTCTCTCACCAGAAGCAAAATGTTAGCATCAATCCGAAGAAGAGAAGCAGGCCACAGCCTGTTTGGTGATCCACAGTCTTGTCCCAGATGATGCAAGGGTCTGCAGGCTTGTAGCCTTTTTCTGGTAGATGCCTCTAATAGCAACCAGACCAATCAAGTACATTACGCACAGACACTCACACTCCAACCAGAAACAGTCAGGAAACAATGCACTCTGCTCCTACTCTCACCAGGATCAGAATATAAGCACAGATTACAAGCTGTCACCTATAAAGCAGCTATTAAGATTTCTGGTGATCAGCAGTTTCCAGGAAATAATGTAACTGCACTCCTTCTCTCACCAGGAGAAAACAGAAGCACTAATCCCAAGATGACTACTGAATGTGGGCTCTCCAATAACTGGTAGGCTTGCAATAGATGCTTAAAGGTAAGATGAAAAAAATGGTTTATCCTGAACACTGCAGTGTGCATTAGAGCAGTAAGATGTTAAAGTGGGTAACTTAAGTTTTACCTGTCTAAAAAGTTAAGTTTTAGTGGACAGTCACTATTTTTAAAACAGCAAGATAGATTGAAAGTAAAACCTCTGGTCACTCTGCAGCACTTGTGGTACTCCCCAAGTTAGTATGATACTTTCACTCATGTTCCTTACTACTGTACTGGCATCTCTTTGTTTACTGGGTGCTCTTTCACCCATCCGGCATACTCACCTATGAGAGTAAGTAGGAACTGAAACTCACTGAAGCAGGCAGCAATGGATCCACAAAAATCAATCTGAATCCTTTTCCAAGGTTACAAATTTTGGTGCAGCTTGTATGAATTCCTTCTAGTGCATATTTTACATTGTGCATAGCACAACTGATATATCTGTTGATATGGGTTTGAATGTCTTTTGTCATGCTTTTCCACTTGAAATCATTCAAGTTTCCACAGACACTTGTAAAATTTTTCTTCTTTGGTGTCCCATGAAATTAGGATAGTAACTCAGCAAACTTCTTCCCTATCTGGGTCTATAATTGTGACCCTGTATAACGGTCCTTCTTTAAACTGCTCGGACACTTGCCACAGTTCTGGCAACAGTATCAATGTCCATTTCTCCTCTAAGTTCCTTGTTTTATCTTGTAGTCACCACTTTTGATTTCATCTTTAACATATGGGTCATTTTTAAGTACCTTACTACAGATCAAAATCCTTTGCATTGGTTTCTGGTCCAAGTGTCACACATGCTTAGCTTTAAACACCAGACCAAAGTGCAATCTCATCTCATCTCATCTGTACTGAAGGGCATTAATCCATACAACTCAGGTGTCAATACTATTCCATTACACTGCATACTGACAATATGCCCTCTCTCCTTTTTGACCATTTTAGCATATGTTGTGCAATGTTTGGTAAAGAAATATTCCCTGCAGTGAGTAAATTGGCAGAGTTGTTTGAATGCCCACTTTGGTTAGTACATTCTGAACCACTCCTCTTGTTTGTTCTTCTTCAGTTAGACTGACCACCCACGCCCATTTAGGCTTTTTTATAAATTACTTTCTCCTTTGTTAAGTGAAGTATATCCTCCTTTGCCAGTGTACTCTCTCATTTGCTTTACTCTGCTTTTTACTTTTGTTGTGAGCTTTCACTTTAATACTTACTATACAGGGGTCATCATTTTTTAAAAGAGTCTAGATTTTTCTCAACACTTTTTGGTGGAGGATTGGCTTTCCATCAACATTGACAAGCCTTCTTTTTGCCCAGATTGGGGGGGGGGACTATATACTCACCATCAGTACAAAGGTTCAGTGGCCTCATCAGTAAGAGAGCTTGTTTTACTGCCTGCAGATTAGCTTGCAAAGCACAGCACCCCTAGCTAAAGTATTTTTTTTAATTTTCTTACTTTAGGATTGTATACTGCCCAACCAATAACAAAACATTCTTTTGGATGCCAGCACCTAGGACCATGTTTAATCCAATCTGTTTCACTTGTGCCTGCACATTCATGCATTTTGTCTTTGTTTTATCATCACACCTGGGCAATAGTGGGGTTCCTCCTGGTAGGAGAAGAGCTTTGGCAGGAACTTGATTTGAGGGACCTCTACCCTAATCATCTGTGGACTGCTTGTAAAGCTGGCTCCAGTGTTAAACATGCTTCTGGGACTACTCAGTAGGACATATTTGACAAGGGTATTTTTGATCTGCAATACCAGTGGTGTGCAGAACATCAGGTGGTGACAAATATGCATTGCCCATTCCGCAATTACAATTTGTTTTTCACACCAACTAGGGAAAGTGCTCAGGAATAATATGTCTGGAGTTGATGCTTCTTTCCTACCATTACAGACACTATGGTTGTCTCCATTGATTCCAAACTGGATAATGATTTTTTTTGTCTTGTTTTGACACTTCAAAGGAAGGGGAAGCTACTAATTGTTCCTTTGTTTTGGGGAACGACGCTAAGGTCTTATTTAGCTATGTGAAACATTTGTCTACCTTATGGTTTCCTTTGAGCATGTATATGAAAGGCTTCATTTCATCTGTCTAGTCCTGGATCTAATTCTTGAGAGTACAGAAAATCTTTACAGCCTCTTGCACACAGGCAATGACATCAGGCATGTTGCTCACTAAAGTGAGGCGTTGTGGCACTATCTTGTTAAGTTACTGCCTTGCCATTGATTACAATGTGGACCGTTAGCTGGTGATTTTATCTTTTTTAGAATACTCTGTTTAAGGTCTCAATAATTAAAAAAAAAAATTCCTTTTATTTTTGATTGGGAATTGTACAATGGGTTTTACTGAATCCCCTTTTACCTTCAGTCAAAAATTAGGCACTAACCCACAATCGTTGTAATGCTTTGCAAATATGTCCCTGTAATTCTTTATTAGCTGAAGCGCTTGATGGCATGTGTAACAGTGTTTCTAAGTCAAGTCTTTCATGTTGTATTTCCAAACAGCTTCAGAGATAACCAGTATATACTTTGTTGGTCCCTGAATTTCCTGTTACAGAGCTCTGACATAACGTTTGCCTTTAAGAATGTCACTCCCAACGTTTTGTATGTGCAGGGTCAGAAACCCATTCATGTTAGAAAATATCATCTTCTATTTATGCTCTGACTGGATGGCTCACTCAGGCTGAGTGACTTAACTTCTAGCTTTTCTAAATCTCTTGCTCTTGGTCCGGACAATACCTGCATTGTTATGTAAACAGAGGACCCAATATCAATTAGGAAGGTATCTAAATAACTTCCTACCCAAATCTGGTTACAAGAAGATCCACTGGATCTGCTAATAAAGAAACTTCAGAGGTCACAAATCCCTTCAGTGGGTAAATCGAATCTTCCCCAGTTGACTTGGAGATCTTTAAGCATTTCACTTAAATCTCACTATACCCTATCTCATCCTTTGTTGTTTTCAGTCCCTTCTGTCTTTTTTATATAACTTGTGTTTTTTCTTTTGAGAATGCTTAGTTTCTTTCTCTTACCAACCTCCTCCTAGCTCCTCCTACTACCCAACAACCCTTTTTATATACCTGAGATGCTTGCAACTGTAACATCTTACCTTGGACTCTTTCCTTTTTTGTAGTCTGACCTCAGCTTTTTTGTACATCTCCTTCATTTACGTATAGGTTTATAATTAGTTACTTGGCATGCAGTCCAGGAGACCACTAAAGAGCCTAGCCCAAATTCCCAGGTGCTCCAAAGCACCATCTGGTTAAGCGTCTTGTGTTTTGCTACAACTAACACAATAGATAAATGACGGTGGAAAGATTCAAACCCTTCAACCTTGGCATAGGATGTAGCTCAAACAAATCTAAACTTTAGTCCTCTGTACTTACTGCCAGAGAACACACAATTCATTTTTTGGGATGCTTTAACCTCTTTGTCCATTATTTTTTCTAATGTCTCATGAAAAAGACATTTTATAAAAATCATCATTTCTACATGGATGTTGTTTTCTCTATCAAAACTGCCTTTTTAAACCATGGGGGTAAACATATTACATTTTCTAAAAATGCCCGGTTGTCCTTTTCCAGGTCATCATGACCACTTTTTGCCTAGGTAATCATTCAAGTCACCGTTACCTCCTGGTTTTATTTTATTTTGACCAATTTTTGGGTTGGGGGCTAAGTCATCTAAGAACCACTCAATATCCTTCCACTCTGCCACATTATAACTCCAAAGGTAATCCAGCTCTTTTTATTATTTGGTAGCATGGCAATCACCAATGTACAAACATGTCCCCTGGTGTCCACCCAAGCATCCTCATAACTCACTCTAAATTTTTCTCCCCTTTCTTACCATAATTTCTTATATGGGAGTTTATTTATTTATTTAGCCTAGTATCATCCTATGAACCCATAAACCTAATCTGACATTTCTTGAGCGGGATAGTCCGACTGAGCAAAAGCCCTTTTTCAGCGGAGGCTCAGGGAGAAAAGCTCAACAGTAAAACATAGCAAGGAAATAATATGAAAACAGTAAATAATACATATATACAAAAGTAGATAAATAAATAGCCATTACAGTTACAAGCATGAAAACTTAGTAAAATAGACATTTAAACTAAGTAGTATGCAATAGATTTCGCTAATAAAGAACTACCAGCAGCACGCAAAGAATTAACCACTGTAAACATCTATACAATACAAAGCAGTAAGTTTTGCAAGCTACATGAGGCAAAGATATAAACTACAAAGACTAACTGCAAATAAAAGGCAAAAATCATGTTTCTAGAACTACTAAGAGAGAGAGCATAAAGAGTGGTAGGTGACTAACTTGAAATGCTAAGTAGGTTAGTAATGATAAGATAAAGAGAGGAAAAGAAGAAAAAGAAAGGGAAGGCATGAAAGAATAAGGTTTGATGAATTTCAAACCAACAAGCAAAGATGCAAGAGGAAGAAGTGCAATCAGTGAAAGAAATGGTAAATATACATGCTTTGCAAGGTTTATCCACTTACACAATCTACTGATTTACAATAGGATTATTCTTACATTTTATGTTAAGGTTTAAATTTTAAATTCTCCTAAATGAGAGGATGCAGCTGATTTTATTCCTTATCTCAAGGACTGTGCTTGTAAATTAAAACTGAGTTTTACATTAAAGACATTATAATTCATTTAATAATTATGTTGTTAAAAAACTCAGCACTTTTACTATACTTGTATTGCATTCTGTAATCAGTCCATTTGACTGACAGAAGTTCCCCCGATCCTGTCAGAGTACTGACATCACCATTGCAGAACTGGATATGCTGCATTGCTGGCCATTCTTTTGTACAAAAGGAGCACAGGAGATTGTTACCTTGGTATCTTGAATCAGGTTGCAGAAGAGATTGTAAGCATACTGTGCCTTTTGGGCCTTACAGTAGCGAGGTTTGTTAACATGCCTACATGTGTGGTATTTAATGGTGAGTTTGCAGTAGCTTCAAAGCCATGCTGCTTTTGTGTACCTTATTTTGGTTATTGTGGTGTCAGACACTTGTTACTGAGCTTTAGAGTGATGGCAAATCATACATATTTCAATACAGGCCCTGCTTTGCTGCACCAGTATATGCTCAAGGTCCAGGTGATGTGTGCTTCTCTAGCACATCCTGACTTGTACAGAGAAGATGAACTGCAAGGGATCTGGGCTGAATTTACAGGTAGATAACTTAAAAAAAAGTCTAGAAGAGTGTCTCAATAGGTGCATCATACTGTGTGGTGTGACTGTCATTATTGGCATTACGTGTCAGTTGTACTAGTTGCCCTGATGCAAGTCATTTGTGCAACACAACACATGTAAGGAACGTTCTGCTGTTACTGTTTAAGCCCCTTCCAAGGCTATCTAGGGATGAGGATAAACACACTGTGTACAGCTGCTCTTTGCTGCTGCTTCTGCTGTTTGAAAGACAGCAGGTTGGGGTCATCATCTCTGACTACTGCAGCATCATATCAAATAAGATGACACCGGTTACTTAATTCACCTGTTAGTCTTCTCCTGTTTGATCCTGCCATATTGCATTCAGTAATATTAAATGCACTAATCTTGAATATTTTTTTTATTAGAGTTATGCTTTCTGCAAATGTATAATTTGCAGTACTTGGCTGGAAAGTAGCTTTGATGCTTTTATTTCTGTTAGTCTTCTGTAAGGTCAGGTAATTTAACTGCACCAAGAAATAACGCATTAATCCTCGACCATTTTAGCAAGGGTCTGCTTTCTTCAGATGTTCTTTAATTTGCAGTATTTGGCTGGAAAGTGGTTTCACTTTTTATGCAGCTGTAGAATATGCTTATTTTAGATGGACAGATTATTGTACTTTATAATTTACTGTAAGTGCGCCTGCAGGTTAAAGGTACTTACGATAGTGCAGACTCAGTAGGAATACAGTGCCCTGGCTATAGTGCGTTTCCTCTTTCCCTATGGTTATATAGCCATGGAGTTCACATTTTTAAGTGATGGCAGTGTGAGTACCCCCAAACACTTTTTTAAAGTTTTGTGCAAAACTGTTTGTAAAAGATCAGATATTTTGCTTTATTATAATTAGTCTTGATTTTAGTGTATTCCATTCTTGGAGTGTTTATCAGAGAACTTGTATGTTTTCTATACCATAGCAAGCAGTTAACGGCTGAAGCCAGTGCCTTAGATGTAATTACATGTGAGATGCCTACACAATCACAAGTAGTTGCTGAAGTGCTCATGATGCCAGGATGTAGAAAGGCCTTTCACATTCCAATAGGATTGGCCATACATGCAGTTCTGTAGGCATTAGGTTCACAAGATACATCGCATATATACTACAAGTTGGCTCTGTCAACACTGCAGTAAGCTATGAGCTGCTGGTGAGTTAGGCTGACAAAGCTTTGTGGAATATCCATCTGTACCGTGGCATGTAGCATTTGCCACATTATGTCTGTACCACAGTACCAGTCTTGTAGCATCGAATGCTTCACCAGCTATCTGACTGACATTTGGAGCCATGTACTTAGCCCTCTGCTCACCTTATAGTGTGGAGTGCATGCCACTGATTACTCCTTTTAATTTAGTTTTTGAGACAGACTCAGGCTTGCAGACTGACATTCTGTATACCACCAGCCTTCGTTTATATTAATTTTGTTTAAGTTGGTTTACTAGCAATAGGATATGTGAAATAGGATTACACCTTCTTTTATCACTGTTAAAACACAGATCAGAATATGTTTATACCATACATATTATATTCTTCAAGAATCTTACACGCATATAACATCTTTGCATACAATAACAGTACACTAGTTCTTTACACATAAGGTAGCTTTTAAATTCCTCAAGTTGACAGTTTTAACATCTCTGATAATTCGGTTATTCTAAAAAAGTTTATTTTGCAGTCAAGAAAATACTTCATATGATTTCATTACTGCATCCCAGTGCAAATGAAGTTTCATTAGTATTTTCATTGCAGGACCTACATACTTGACTTCTCTATATAAAATTAAGAGAAAAAGTTAAAGTTGTCATAATTAATAAGAAGTTGGTGTGTATCACACATACTGCAACTTAAGCCATAAATGCAAGAACAGCAGTCAGTGTGCACCGCCAGTTATTAAGTTCATGCCCAGCCAAGGGTGGTTGTAATAAATGTTCAACAGTATTATGCTGCTGAAGTCAGATTTGCTCTGCTAGCTAATTAAACAAAGTACTTTCTAACTTTATTTACAGTGACTGTGACACATTTCTTAGTGGTCATAAATAAAAAGTACAGTTGTGTACACTTACCATAAATGTAGATGTTCGAGTGTATTCACTGTTGCAGTCATCACATTTGGGTTATCTGCTTGCAGTAGCCTTCATTCGGCTTGATTAACAAAGTCTTGGGTCCTGCGTCGGTTGCTGTCATGCAGCCAACGCCATGACATCAGTTTTTCTTGCCCCAGATGTCAGGTGCCCCCCTAATGGGCAGCAATTAAATCAATAAATATACAAGGTTATACCTCCAACAAAAAAGCAAATACACCAAAAAGCTTTTGAGCATAGTAAAAGAGAGTAGAGGTATAGCCAAAAGAAGTAAGGGGGCAGGAGGGAGGGTAACCAGGATTGCAACAGTGAATACACTTGAACATCTACATTTATGGTAAGTGTACACAACTGCACTATGTTCTTCATGTTTCACTGTTGCAGTTATCACATGTGGGTAGATTCCCAAAGCCAAGAATGGGAGGAGGAATTTAGATAGCATTAAGACCAGCTATAAGGCCCTGCAAGACTGCAGTGGCAAAGCCAGATCTGGATTTAGAGAAAACTGGCAGATGGTAATGCTTGGTGAAAGTATGTACAGAACTCCAGGTAGCAGATTCTAGGATGTCCCTGGCAGGGATGCCTCTGAGAAAGGCTGTAGAGGAAGATGCAGCCCTGGTTGAGTGGGGTCTGATCCCCTGTGGGATAAGTTTTCCATGGTGCTTGTAGCAGAAATGAATGTAATGGCCTATCCATTTGGAAATGGTTTGCTTTGAAATAGCCTTCCCCTCTGCCCCTGCAGCAAATGCCACCAGCAGTTGATCAGATTTCCTTTGAGGTTTAGTCCTGTCCAAGTAGAATCTAAGTTGCCTGTGCACATCTAAGGAGTGCAGTATCTGTTCCCCTTTGTTCTGTGGATTAGGAAAGAAGGTTGGCAAATGAATGGACTGATTAAGGGCCACACTGGATACCACCTTGGGCATGAAGAAGGGATTGATCCCGAGGGACACCCTGTCCGCATGAAAGATGATGAAAGGCTCCACTGCCATAAGGGCCTGTAATTCAGATACCCTTCTTTCTGAAGTGATTGCTAAAAGGAAAGCTGTTTTCCAAGAAAGGAATTTTAAGTCTGCAGTAGCAGCTGGCTCGAAAGGAGAAAGAGTGAGTTTCTTCAATACAAAGTTAAGATCCCAGGCTGGAGTTGGAGCTCTCCTGGGTGGTCGTAAATTTTTGGCACCTTTGAGGAACTGCTTGAGCAGTGGATGAGAGAAGAGGGGAGGTTCTGTGTTACAATGAGCTGAAACGGCTGAGGCGTGAATTTTGATGGAGGAGAAAGACAGGCCCTTGTGAAGCATCTCAGTTAAGTATTGTAAAATCTGAGGTAAATGGAGCACTGCTGTGCTCATCCCTTGAAATTGGTTCCAGGCACAGAATCTCTTCCATTTTTCAGCATAAGATTTTCTAGTACTAGGCCTCCTTGCTTTTAAAATGATATCCATCACTGGTTTACTGAGGGATGGTAAAGGAGAGATTAGGTAATTAGCCAGGCTGTTAGGTTCAGTGCTTGAAGCTGAGGGTATAGAATCTGGTTCTCTTGCTGAGACAATAGGGTAGGAGTCTGAGGCAGGTGCCATGGGGCCAAGAGTGACACATTGCACAAGAGGGGGTACCAGTGTTGGCATGGCCAGTCTGGTGCAATCAAAATCGTCCTTGGTTTGTCTTGTTTCATCTTTAGTAGTACTTTGGAGAGCAGAGGCAGAGGAGGAAAGGCATAAACTGATAGCTTTTTTCCAGCTGAAGGACAGAGCATCCACTTTCCAAGCTTGTTTGTGGGGAGTCCTTGTGCAAAATTTGTCCACTTGATAGTTCTGGGGGAGGCAAACAGGTCTACATCTGGGCTCCCCAATTGCTTGTCAACATGTTGAAAATCCTTGGTTCCAGTTTCCACTCGTGTGGGTCCATGAGGTTTCTGCTTAGTTCGTCTGCCAGTGTATTTAGTTTTCCTGGCAGGAATTGAGCTTGTAGATGTACTTGGTAGCTCGGGGCTGTGTTCTACAATGCCATGGCTAGTCTGCAGAGGGGGTACAAATGTGCATCCCCCTGCTTGTTTATGTACCACATAACAGTGGTGTTGTCCGTCTTTACCATTAATTGCCCTGGAAGAATGTGGTCCTTGAAGGCTGTCAGAGCATTCTGTACAGCTAACATTTCTTTTTGATTGATATGCAGGTGCATTTGACTTGGGTTTCATTTGCCCTGAATGCACTTCCCTGCCAGGTGAGCCCCCCATGCATAGTCTGATGCATCTGTTAGGGTTTGGGTGGCAGGGGGTAGTGTGAATGGTAGTCCCTTGTTTTGGTGGCAGGCCTCTGCCCACCAAAGGAACTCTAGGCGTAGGCAAGGTATGACAGGAATCATTGCTTCTAGATCCTGAGAATGTTGACACCATAGGCTTTTTAGATACCACTGTAGTTTTTTCATATGCAGTCTTGCATATGGAATTAGAAGAATGCAGGAGGCCATGAACCCTAAGGCTTGTAATATTTGCCTTGCAGATAGCAGGGTTTTTGTGGCCACTTGTTTGAAGTAGGTTGTCAAATGAATTTGTTTCTCTGGCGTGAGGAAAGCCATCTGGGAAGGTATATTCAAGCTTGCTCCCAGGAATATAATTTGTTGACAGGGTACCAGGTGTGATTTCTTTTCGTTTATGGTGTACCCCAGACAAGTTAGCACCCTTTGTACAAAGGCCAGATGATTCAAAAGTATGTCCCGGCTTTCTGCCTGAATTAGACAATCGTCCAGGTATGGGTATATCTGAATATTTCTTTGCCTACATAATGCAATGACTGGAGCTAGACATTTTGTGAATACCCTGGGTGCAGTAGATAAGCCAAAGGGCAGTGCAGAGAACTGATGGTGCGTGTAGCCTGCTTTAAAGTGTAGGTAATCTTCTGCAAGATTCCCCGATTGGGATGTGCAGGTATGCTTCCTTTAAATCTAGTGTTGCCAACCAGGCACCTTTGCCTAGCATAGGGAGCAACTGGTGAAGAGTCAGCATTTTGAATTTTGGAATCACCAAAAAGGTGTTTAGAGTAGACAGCTCCAGGATAGGACGCCATGAATTGTCTTTTTTGGGTACCAGGAAAAGTGTTGAGTAGAAAAACCTTGTCCCTTTTCTTCTTCTGGTACCAACTGAATAGCCCCGATACTTAAGAGAGAAAGTACTTGCTTTTGGGCCTCTGCCCACTGATTTGGGGGTAGATCTGGCCACCCGCTTGGTGTTGGTAACGTGTGGAAGTGAAATTTGTATCCCTGGGACGCTATATTTAAAACCCATTTGTCCTGGGTAATGAGTTCCCAGTTCTTTGCATGAAAAGCAATCTTTCCCCCCAAAGGGGCAGTCAGTTGAGAAGCGCTTGGAAGTTTTAAAAAGAAGTCATTGAGAAAGTTTATCATAGAGGGGAAGTTTGATTACTCCCAGACTTGGAAGTGGAGGCCCCCCCACTGCTTAGTCCTGTGCATACTCTGAGACTGAAGCCTGAGAGCTCTGCTGGATCTGGGTTTGGTCAGAGAAGGTCTGGAAGAGGCAGGAAAGGACAAATTCTTGGAAGGCCAATGTCTACTAAACCTTGGAGATTGTACTTGTAAAAAATCATTTAACAGTTTGCATAAATTTAGCTTTTTCCTTCATCTTTTTACGAACTTCTTCTGCCTTGTTGCCAAACAGGTGGTCCTGGTTTAAGGGAGCATTCAGTAATTTTGCTTTAACATGATCCTGCAAGGACTGCTCCTTAAGCCAAGCATGCCTTCTAAGTAAAGACCTAGTTACAGCAGCCCTGCAAGATGCCTCTAGTGAATCAAAACCACATTGCAAAGTATGTTTTCCAACTTGTTCAGCTGAATGCAGTAAATCCTGTAAATCCTTATTTTCAGCTCAATCAGGAATCAACATCATTTTTTGTTTAAGCAATCCAATAATATGCTGCTGATACTTTAACATATGAAACTGGCAGTTTAAGGCCCTAATGGCCAAAGTTGCAGAAGTGTATACCTTCTTACCCCATCTATCCACTGCCCTGGAGTCTCTATCAGAGGGGGTAGGATTTTTGGCAGTAGTAGCTTTAATGCCCTTGGGTCCCTGTGAAATGGTCTCAAGATCCGCAGTAGGATTTTTAAAAAGGAACTCGTGAGAGTCAGGGACCCTGTAATATCTATCAGGTTTTCTGGGAGCAAGAGGTAAAGAGTCAGGGGCCAAGCTAGATTCCGAAAAGGCATAATCAACAATGTCTAGTACAAAAGGTATGGCTAAAGGTCTGTGCTGGGGCAGGAGTAAGAAATCCCTAAGCCTCTTTTTAGAATCACAGAAATTCTGACTTTCCCAACGAAAATGCTCCCTGAGAGTATGCAAGGTTTCACCAAAAGAAAATTCCTCTGGGGAGGAAGCAGAGGGAATACAGTCCTTAGCATCAGAATCCGCATAGGTAGATAAGGGTAAATCCTGGTCATCAGAGGAAACAGAAAAATCCAGAATCCTGGTCAGAAGCATAAGCAAACTCAGTCCTAGGTCTCTTAGAGGGCGAAGGCTGGCTTCCCCTGATTAAAGTAATAAGGTCTTCAGCCATTCTTATCATTTGTTTTTTAGGCACAGAGGCCTGACCATGCGTCTGGGCGTCAGTTTTCTAGGCATGGTTCGAGTTTTAGGCCTTGAAGAAGAAGATAGCATTGGTTTAATATGCAAATCAGTAGGCCTGAATACACCCTCAGAAGCCGGACCCATCCAAGGTAGAGACATCCTCACGTTCCACAATTGAAGCATCTCATGGCATACCAGACTCCGAATGGGTCTCAGTAGAGGCCTGAGAATCTGAAGTAGTGGGTATCAGGGGCTGCGAAAGTGCCTCACTGAGTACCGGCAAACTGGCGACTGACTTAGGAGAAGCATAGTCAGCAGCTTTGGACCTAGGCTGCCTGTCTCTATCTTTACCTTTGCATTTTTTTGGAATGTCGGTAGTCGGATGGCTTACCGAAGACATATCAGGATAATTGAACTGAGCACCAAAATATTTAGAAGTGAAAATATACCGACGACGGATAGTTCGTGGTTTAAATAAGGCGCAAAACCGACCGCGACATACGTTGTAGTCTGGGCCTAGGCAAGGAATACAGTAAGAATGAAAATCTTTATGAGGTATTTGCTTTCCACAAGTAATGCAATTATTTACTTTTACTGACATCAGTTTAGAGCAAGAAAAAGTTTCCCCAACGGGGTACTTAGCTTTTAGTTGAAGACTTCGGGTTCTGAAACTCGAAAACGAAGATTTCAGGAGTCGGCCGACCAGTACTTGTGAACTGCTTCTGCTCAGTGCACCACACGGCAAGAAAGACTGATGTAATGGCGCCGGCTGAATGTTTTATACCCCTGATGACCTGATGTCATAGAAGAAGGGACAACAACTGACGCAGAACCCAAGACTTTGTTAATCAGGCTGACTGAGGGCTACTGCAAGCAGATAACCCAAATGTGATGACTGCAACAGTGAAACACGAAGAACATCAGCATTCCCAAACTTACATCAGCTTATTAAGGTGGTTTCTTGGATGACTGACTGACTTCTGGCATCTAACCAACATAAAAATTTAAAGAAAACGCAAATTAAAGATTATGCTGCTAAACACTAGGAGTCTAAACATGAAACTGCACTCATTGAAAGCATTCTTAACCCTGGAAGATGCCGACATTTGTGCAGTCACTGAAACCTGGTTCAAAGCTGCGGAGAGCACCCCAGCCTTACCTGGTTACTCTTCCTATCATACATTCAGACCCCAAACTGTGGTCAGAAAAGCCAAATGAGGTGGAGTTTCAATATATATTAAAGACACACACACCTCCAAGCTGGTCAAACAGTATGATGCACAGGAGACACTCCAGGTGCAGTTAACTGTTAACACCCCTATGCAAATCATAGCTAGCTAGCTACAAGCCCCCAAATTTAACTCAAGATGCCAACTCCACCAATCTGGACCTCTTTGACTCTGCCAAGATTCGATCCTTTACTTTGATCCTGGGAGACTAACTAACCTGCCATAGACTGGAAAAACTACTCATGCCAGAACACAAATGCCCAGAGATTCCTCGACTTTATCAACGCAAAAGCCTTGGAACAACTAGTCGATACCCCCACAAGAGGTGATAGTATCTTGGATTTGGTATTAACCAACATAAGTAACCACTGCAGCACCCCTACATTATTATCCTCCATGGTAAGATCCAACCATAAAGCAGTCACTTTCGAAGTCAGCATCTCCCCTGAACCCCCTCTAGCTAGGGTCAAACAGAAAAACTTTACCAAAGCCGATTACAACCTCCTGAGGGATGGTATAAACAGCTTCACAGCCCCCTCTACCCCTCTGTAGGAACTGGCACCATTGTTCAAATCTACACCAAAGCACTATACGAGCACTTGTATAGATGCAATGGAATCAGGAATACTGGACAGGACAAAATTATCCCCTGTATGGAAGAGTAAACCTGTCTGGTGGACATCTTCAATAAATAAACTATATAACTAAAGGAAAAAAATGCTGCCCAGGACCAAGAAGGAGCCGGTGCCCAACTAGAAGAAATCTCTCCTTAGCCTGAACAAACAAATAAGAGCACTAGTGAAATCCTCTAATGCCAACTTTGAGTCCAAATTGGTCACATCTACTACAGACAATCATAAGGCCTTTTTCACATATGTCCGCAATCTCAAAGGAAGCACCCAGATCTGTTCAGAGCTGGTGGACAAGGACACGACATACACAAATGCTAAGAATAAAGCCAACCTACTGGCTGACAGATTCAGTGAAAACTTCACCCCTCTGTCCCCCCAGCAGTAAATCAGGACATCCCCAGTACCTTCACCCCTCCCCTTATCTCTAGAGAACAGGTTATCACTACCCTTTCAAAGGCAAAAAATACAGGCTCCATGGGACCCGATAACATCCCAGGCTGCATGGTACATGAACTCGGGCATGAACTTGCAGCACCATTAGGCACTCTATTCAACCAAAGCCTGACTACCAGCTTTGTCCCAGCCGAGTGGAGGAAAGACACTGTCATCTCCTTACACAAAGGAGGAGCGTCCACCAATCCAGGAAATTCTAGACCCATCAGCCTAACTAGCCTGATCTGCAAGGCCATAGAGCGGATTATCATGGACTTCATTAACAGGGACATTGGCAACCTCCAAACACTCCACCCCACACAGCTGGGCTTTGTCAAGGGGAGGTCATGTCTGTTAAATGTGGTCTACACTATTCCCCACTCGGGCATAACAGATAAACTCTCTCAACTAGGCATCAATCCATATGTTACCAGATGGGTAGCAAACTGGCTCACTGACAGAACCCACCTAATCAAAATAGGGGAAACCACTCAAAGCAGTAGACCCTTAACGAACTGTGTACCCCTGTGTTCGGTCTTGGGGCCTCTGTTATTTGGGATATACTTCTCTGAGGTGCAGGCCAAAACCAGTGGGCTATGGCTGACCAAGTTTGCAGATGACTGCAAGCTGGGTGCGGTCATCAATTCCCCAAGTGATGTGGACGTTCTCCAAGAGGGTCTCACCCAAACAAATGATTGGTGCCAGAAACATGGCCTCAAGCTGAATGCCAAAAAATGCATCATCATCCCCCTTTGGATAGAGTGACATCCCCACATATCACATTAATAACAACATCCTAACCACACAATCAATCGTAAGGGATTTGGGCACCCAGGTTGATAGCAACCTGACTTTTGACCACCATGTTGCTTCCATTGTATGGAAAGCTTTCTACATGGCCCACCCCATAAGTTAGGGTATCTCATCCAGGGCCAAGGAGGTCATAACATCCCTGTATTCTTTCCTTATAAGGCCAATTATGGAGAACAATTCCTCTTTGGCATGTACCTCGCAAAGCACATACAGCAGCTGGACAGACCACAGAGGTTCCTTACCAGGATAATCCAGGGCCTCAAACATCTACCTTACACAGATAGGCTAAAAGCCCTGTCCCTATACTCAGTTTCATATAGACTCCTCAGAGTTGACTTCCGTCTGGCATACACATCAACCTCAAATCCTACCTTGATGGGACTACTGCATACCCGCAAGTCAAGCTCCACTCGAGTAACCCGCATGCGCGAACTCAACCTGGTCTGTGACATCAACAGGACTTGTTGTTGGGACAGATTTGTGTCCCAGAGATTACCCCATCTATGTAAGAGACGTCCTCTCCAGTTCAAGCAGAGTATCTCATTCTACCTTTTTAAGTGCAACCTGGATAACTGGATGGGAAACAGAATACACACCCCTGGGATTCCACCTGTGTCCCTGCTGGACAGGGGGTTTGGGTGCTGACTTGTCTAAACATGGGTTAAACTCTTGGCTAGGCTTATAAGAGTCTCAGGGCCAATAGCCTAGTAACTTCCTATGATCCTAAGTCTAGAGTCTCCCTGGTGGCATCCCTAGGGTTGGTGCGCCAGTGGTTGCAGTTGAAAAAATATCTTTAATGCTGTCATTATAAAATCCAAATATATTTACAAAAAACACAAACTGTCACAATTCAAGCTATTCAAACAAACAAAACTCTACATTGTAGGTTCATAGGTAAATATTAGGCAATACGTCTGCAGACTATTGCACACCTAGGCAATAATCAGACCGTGACCAAAGGTGAGAATCAAACCCTGTACCTTGTGTCTAATAGGTAAACACCTTAACCATTATACTAACTCCTATGTTCTTGACACTGTAGCACTACTACTATCAGTCACTAATACATAACTCTATATCCTCTAGAGCATCCATCCCTAAAAATCAGTTAAAAACTGACATCCAGTTCAACCTTCTTGGTGTGGACTTGGATACAGCTTTACTCTATCTGAAACTGATTATCCACACCCCTTTAATATTTTTATTCATAACACACCTTTTAACCTCATGGTTCACAGCACCTACAACTAAATTCTTCTGTCATACTTTTCTGAAGTAATTTTCTCTATTTACCTTCTCCTTTTCATATTATACGAAGTTCCCTAGCCTTTTTTCTAAATACCCTCAACTGGCAAGCAGGCAGAATTTGCTATATATGTTGCCCTTGGTTCACTATCAAAATATTGAAAGTCAAAACACATTTTGTACACAAACACAGAAAAAAATCTGAATTCCTCAATACTAATTAAGTAAACATGTTGAATACACGTCAACTTAAAATGATCGAACCAAAGGCTTCTACATTTCCAAAAGTTCACCTGCTGACACTTACCTACCTCCTTCCCATCAGTACAAATGTAAGCAATTCAGTACTCCACATCACTTTAATTCATATTTTTTGAGGGGGACAAGCCCCCCTGTTCCCCCCACACCCTCTGCAAATTCTATATTCCAATTCTGAGATCTCACTACAGTGAGGAAAAGGGTAAAATTCCCGATACGCACTCTACCACTATCTCTATTTATACTGTCGACTTCATATGAACGAATGCACAGTGGCATTTGCTAAAAGACATCCGTAGAATTGCAGTTGAGCAATATGGGCATCAGCCAACACACATTCAGCATTCCCGTGTTCGCCTAACTGCACTTTTACATTTTGATAGTAAACCATTTCCCTTATGCAATATATGGTTGGACAACCACTCCACAAGTCATTCCTCTCATTATCAGATATCTCATGCCCGCTATTTTATTCATTAATTTAATTTTGGCATATTAGGAGTCACATCATCTTTACAGCCAACTTATTTATTTAACATTTGTTTACCGGGAAAGTCAGACTTGGAACAAGCCAATTTTCACAGGCGGGCCGGGGAGAAACACTCCAGATGTATGTCTTTGGAATGTGGGAGGAAACCAGAGCACCCGGACTAAACCCACACGAATGCAGGGAGGACATGCAGACTACACACAGAAGGCACCCCAACCGAGAATCGAACCAGATAACCTCTTCCTGTGAGACGACAACTCAAACCACTGCACCACTGCACTGTCCAACTGTATTCTTTTTTTTAAGTTTGCTGATGATATATTTCTGTTTGGTGTGGTAGTTCATTTAAATTACTGGTTTGGTAGTCAAGTACTACAAGTGCTATTTTTTGATGTTTACAACCACCACTGACCAAGATCCCATCACATTTTTTATCCGATTGTTAAGAACAGAGACACAGATACTACTTGGAATTCTGTCCAAAGGAAACACACTTGAAGTAATAGGCTTTTGTATTGTCAGAGCAAGCATCCTAAGTTTGATCAAAATAATATCAGAAAGTCAAGGATAGAATTAGTACTGAAATGGATGCCAGTCCACTGCAGCATGCAAATGCATAAAAGCATATCACTGTGCATTTTTGGATCATCAATTGTTCATCTACTGCAATGTCTTTCAAATTACAGAGAAAACTGGAGACTTTAGCAGTGTTTAGAAGTAAATAGTAGGCATAAAGGAAGGGTTAGAATGAGGGAAAGCCTGTCTTTATGGAAGATGATGAAAGCCATTAAGGCTTGTAGCTCTGAGACCCTTCTAGCTGAGGTATGGCTAAATGAAGAGCAGTCTTTCAAGTGAGAAATTTTAAAGAGGCATTAGCTGCAGGTTCAAAGGGAGGCAAAGTCAATCTTTCCAGCACACAGTTGAGGTCCCGTGGAGGTGTGAGTTTCCTCCTGGGGGGCTTAATGTGAATGACACCCCTAAGGAATTGTTTCAAGATGGGGTGTGAGAAGATTGGTGGGAGAACAGGAATGTGAGCAAAGACGGCTGAGGCATGTAGTTTTACAGAAGAGTAGGAAAGGCCTTTATCCATTACGCTGGCAAGATACTCCAGGATGGCTGAAATGGTAGCTGAGCTTGGCTCAAGGTGGTGCCTCTGGCACCAAGCAGAGAATCATTTCCATTTGGCTGTGTAAGATTTCCTAGTGGTAGGCCTTCTGGATTCCTTCAGAATGCTTTGCACCTGTTGACTTCGGCTGGTGTAGCTGTTAGGTGCTGAGGGATAATCCAGGCTGAGAGGTTCAGGGTCTGTAGATTGGGGTGCGCTATCCTCCCTTTGTCTTGGATGAGAAAGTCCACCCTCTGTGGTAACAACCAAGGTTTCTAATTGGTGAGCTGGAGGAGGAGAGGGAACCAGTGTTGCCTGGGCCAGTTTGGAGCTATCAGAATGGTCCTTGGCCCCCCTTCTCTGATTTTTAGAAGGACTCGAGACAGAAGAGGCAGGGGTGGGTAAGCGTAAAGGAAGAGGAGAGTCCATGGGAAGGACAAGGCATCCATTCTCCATGCTAATGCTTTTCTTGTCCTGGTACAAAATTTCTCCAGCTAAGCATAGTCTTCGCTAGCAAACAGATCTACCTGTGGGGTACCCCATATTTTAGTTATATTGAGGAAAATATCTCTGTGCAGGCAGTACTCATGGGAGTCTGTCAAGTTCCTGCTGAGGTGATCTGCAAGGTTGTTTTGTATCCCTGCCAGATGCTGCACTAGGAGGTGAAGTCCACTGGAGTGTGCTGTCTCCCAGACTTGCATGTCTAGATGGCACAGGGCATAGGAGTGTGCGACTCCATGTCTATGTACCATACAATTGGGGTGTTGTCTATCTGTACTACCAACACCTCTGGTATCCATTCCTCTTTGAATGCCAGTAAACCTTTTTGAACTGCCATGAGTTCTTTCCAATTTATGTGCCGCTTTTTGGTCTGGGATTCCCACAACCAGTGGGTCTGGAAATGTTGGGTTTGGACACCCCATGTGATGTCAGAAGCATCTGTGGTGAGGATCAGGCCTCGAGGAGTGAATCTGAAGGGCAAACCCCGATTCTGGGTACAGGCCTGTCCCCACCATGTAAGCTCCTTTTTGAGGCAAAGTATTAGTTGTATGGTGGTGCCCAGGGGCTGAGTGTTCTGGCACCACACGTTCTTTAGATACCAGTGAAGCTTCCTCATGTGTAGTCTGGCTAGTGGCACCATGAGGATATAAGATGCCATGTACCTCAGAGCTCTGAGAAATTATCTGGTTGTTATGCACTGTTTGTGCTTTAAGTTCTGCAAGTAGCTGGTCAAAAAGGTGACCTTGTCTGGGGGGGGGGTTTGGAGGAAAGAGTCTAGGAGTGCCCCTAGGAAAACAAACTGGATGGCACAGTGATGAACTTCTTTAGGTTTACAGTGAACCCCATGAAGGTCAGGAGTTTCGGTGTAAAATTCAGGTCTTTACCTATTACAGGCTTCAGACCAGTCATAGATTCTCAATCATCCAGGTAGGGATAAATCTGGATACCTTGGTCCTGCAGTAAGCAATGGCAGGAGTTATGCACTTTGTGAAATCCTTAGTGCAATAGACAGTCAAAAGGGTAGAGCTGAAAACAGATAATGACTGGAGCTTGCTCTGAAGGGAAGAAAGCTTCTGTGCAACTTTGCGATGAGGATGTGAAGGAAGGCGTCTTTTAGGTCTAAAGACACCAAGAATGCCTGAGGGGCTAACATGGGGAGTAGCTTCCTGAGGGTCAACATTTTGGAACTGTGAGAAAAAGATTTAGGGAGGACATGTACAGAATGGGATGCCAAGACCCTTCTTTCCTTGGTAACAGGAAAAGCCTTGAGTAAAATCCTTTCCATTTTTGATCTTCTAGAACTGGTTCCACTGTTCCCTGGGAACACAGAGTTTGCATTTGTTCTAGAGCCTAAGCTTTTTGATTTGGGGGTACATCTGGATATCCTGAAAATTTTACGGGCTCTTTGCAAGTGAGTTTGTAACCTTGGGTAAAAATATTTAGAACCCACTGATCTGAGGTAATATGGGTCCAGTTTTGATAGAGGCAGGACAGTCTTCCTCCTAGCTCTGGGGTGGGACTGGGGAGAGGGGATGGAAGCGGAGAGTCAAAATTGCTCTCTGGCAGGGGCAGGTGTCCTAGAACTCCCTTGTCCATGTGAGTCTGAGGTCCACTGTCTATATCTTAGTTGCTGTGTTCTTTGCATGGGAATTCTGCCCCTCTGAGGCTTTCACTGTTTGCTCCTAAATTGGGTGGGAAAGGACCAATGTTTGGCCGGAAAGTTCCTGCTAAACCTGAGGGGTTGCACTTGTAAAAATTCCTTTAGTGTTTGCATAAATTTTGCCTTGTCCTCCATCTTTCTGAGGATTGCTTCAGCTTTAGGCCTAAAAAGACATTCTTTGTCAAGGGGGGGCATCCAGGAGATTAGCTTTAACCTGTTCAGGAAGGGGTTGCTCCTTAAGCCAGGTGTGTCTCTTGATCACTGTGTCAGTAACAGTTCCCCTGCAGGATGCTTCCATGGTATCATACCCACAGTGAAGGGACTGTTTAGCCACTTGAAAACAGGAATAGCACAGATCTAAAAGTTCCTTAGAAAGGTTTTTATCCTCTAGACCACAAAGCTTTTGTTTTAGTTGGTCAAGAATGGTTTGCTGCTATTTGATCATATGAAATTGACAATTAAGAGCCTTCATGGTGAGGGAAGCCGAAGTGTATACTTTGTTTCCAAATCTATCTAGAGGCCTACTTTCTTTGTCAGTAGGCAGAAAGCAAGTCAGGATTTAAGGAAGCATCCTGAAATATATCTTCCACTACTTCCAGGATATGTGGGATTGTTAGAGGTTTGTGCTTTGGGAGGCATACGAACACCCTGACTCTATTTTTGGCTTGTAAGTGGCCTTCTGCTTCCCAGTGGAAATGTCTCATTGCATCAACAATCTCCCCAAAGGTGAGGTCTTCAGGCAGAGAGGCAGGTGGTAGAATCTCCTCTGAATCATATTCCTCATAAGAAGTATAAGCAAGGCCTTTGTCAGATGCAGAATCCTCCAAATCAGACTCCTCTTCTAAATGATGTGGGTGAGAGAGGAATTCCGGGTGGGTGTCTTTCTTTTCCCTGGTGTGATATCGCCTGAAGTCTGTCTTTACATTACAATATTAATGAGGTCTTCAGCCAATTTAATCAAATCCTGTTTGTGTCCCTGAAACTCGGATCCCATAGGCCTAGGCAAAGACAATGCCTTTCTTTGGTGTGGGTTTGAACTTGGGCCTAGGAGCGTCCAATGCAGTGGTGCTTGACTCTTTACTTTGTAGATGCACCTGAATTGCCCTAGGCCAAGAAGAGTCTCTGGTTAGCAGTCACTCATCAGTAGCCATGGTCTGCTGAGCAGTCTCGCACCCAACAGAGGAGTTGAAAATATGAGCTGTAGAAGTCTAAGGGACCAAAGGCATGCCCGACTCCAAATGGGTCTCGACAAAGACCTGGGTCATTGAATCAGAGATCAAAGGGGGCTGCGAAAGTGCCTCACCTTTCTCAACAATCACAAGTCTAGTAGGCGGGTCAGGGGGCGAGTGAGTTCCATCCGTGGACACAGACTTTAGTTTCTTATCTTTTTTGTGCTTAGGTATATTGAACTCAGAATGACTGGCAGACACCTAGCACAACTGCACTGATTCCTGTCTCAGAAAGTGAGCTAAAAACTCTGCTGTAAACCTAATAGTTCTAGTGTTAACCTAGCACAGAAACAACAGGGACATTGTGATCTGGGCCTAAGCAAGTTACACAAAGGGTATGGAAGTCTCGGTGTGGAATTTGTTTACCACAGCAGACACAATTACTAACTCTGACACGAGTCAAAGATAAAAAAAAGAAAAGAGTTCCCCAATGGGGTACTTATCTTTCCGATGGCAACATCTCTCTGGGGCGGACCGACCGATGCACTTAAAATCTGCTTCAAGCTCCGGAGGCAAGAAAAGATTGAAGTGATGACGCAGGCTGGCTCTCTATATACCTGAGGGTTCTGACGTCAGCTTAGGCATCTACTAGCCTGGGAGGCGAAATAAGCTGCTCTGGTAGCCAGGCCAGTTGAGGGCTTTCACTGCAGGAAATCCCAAATGTCAGGACTATAACAGTGAAACATGAAGAACATCCACAACATTTTAAAGACATTTCAGAGTGGATTATAGTGCTTCTGATTATTTTTCTTACAACAGAAAAAGATAACTGAAACAATGCTTCAAACCAAAGTTATTGCAGACTTCTTCAAAGTTTCCTTTGAATTAGAAATGGTGAAAGCTGTTCATTTTTCCTTTTGGTTTATCGGGGTACTGATCATGCAGTGTTTACAAACCCAGAGCTACATGTATAAGCCAATATTTTCCAAAATCAAAATAGAACATGTACTTGCCAATTTTTCTCCAAATTTTCTACAAACAATGGAATGTGTACTTGTCAATGCCACTACAAGTGGCACAGCTGTTTTGTTACTTTCCACTAGCACACTCAGCAGTAGAGCTGTCATGCTGATTGATGCAGCACTGCTTTGTTCAGCTAATTTGGTTGTTAGTCTTCTTGCTATTTTAACCCAGCCACTAGGGATGCACAAGCCAGTGCATTTCTTTGTGCCGGTCCCAAGCCCAGATAAATGGGGAGGGTTGCATCAGGAAGGGTATCTGGCGTAAAATTTTGCCAAATCATACATGCAGACAAAAGTACATATATACATACCAGATCGGTTGAGGTCCGGGTTAACAACGACCGCCACCAGTACTGTTGGCCAACAGGGTGCTGGCGGAAATTGGGCTACTGTTAGCAGAAGGCATGGCTGAAGGCAGGTAAAGGCTAGGACTGTGATAGTGAGAGTCAGAACTTTGAATGTTGGCAGTATGACTGGTATAGGGAGAGAGCTAGCTGATATGATGGACCAAAGGAAGGTTGGTATATTGTGTGTGCAAGAGACCAGATGGAAGGGGAGCAAGGCTAGGTGTATCGGAGGCGGGTTCAAATTGTTTTATCATGGTGTGGATGGGAGGAGAAATGGCGTAGGCATTATCCTGAAGGAACAGTATGCTAAGAGTGTTTTGGAGGTGAAAAGAGTGTCAGATAGAGTGATGTTTATGAAGCTGGAAATTGATGGTGTAATGATGAATGTTGTTAGTGCATATGCTCCACAAGTTGGGTGTGCGATGGATGAGAAAGAAAATTTTAGAGCGAGTTGGATGAAGTGGTGATGACTGTACCCAAGGGTGAGAGACTGGTGATTGGAGCAGATTTCAATGGGCATGTTAGTGAAGGGAACAGAGGGGATGAGGAAGTGATGGGTAGGTATGGTGTTAAGCAAAGGAATGCAGAAGGTAAGATGGTAGTGGATTTTTCGAAAAGGATGGACATGGCTGTGTTGAATACGTATTTTAACAAAAGGGAGGAGCATAGGGTAACATACAAGAGTGGAGGAAGATGCACACAGGTGGATTATATCTTATGCAGAAGGGCCAGTCTGAAGGAGATTGGAGACTAATGTGGTGGCAGGGAAAAAGTGTAGTTAGGCAGCATAGGATGGTGGTTTGTAGGATGACATTGGTGATCAAGAAGAGGAGAATGAGTGTGAGGGCAGCACCAAGGATCAAATGGTCAAAATTGAAAAATGGTACTTGGTGATGTTCAGGGAAGAGTTAAGACAGGCACTGTGTGGCAGTGAAGAGTTACCGAATAGCTGAATAACTACAGCAGAGCTAGTAAGAGAGATGGCTAGAAAGGTGCTTGGTGTGACATCTGGAATGAGGAAGGAGGACAAGGAGACCTGGTGGTGGAATGAAGAAGTACAGGAGAGTATACAGAGAAAGAGGTTGGCGAAGAAGAAGTGGGACTGTCAGAGATGAAGAAAGTAGACAAGAGTATAAGGAGATGAGGTGCATGGCAAAGAGAGAGATGGCGAAGGCTAAGGATAAGGTGTATGACGAGTTGTATAAAAGGTTGGACACCAAGGAGGGAGAAAAGGACCTGTACTGATTGGCTAGACAGAGGGACCGAGCTAGTAAAGATGTGCAGCAGTAAGGGTGATAAAGGATAATGAGGAAAACGTAATCACAAGCGAGGAGAGTGTGTTGAGCAGATGGAAAGACTACTTTGACGGGGTGATGAATGAAGAGAATGAGAGGGAGAGAAGGTTGGATGATGGGCGGATAGTGAATCATGAAGTGCAGTGGATTAGCAAGAAAGAAGTAAGGATAGCTATGAAGAGGATGAAGAACGGAAAGGCTGTTGGTCCAGATGACATACCTGTGGAAGCATGGAGGTGTTTAGGTGAAATGGCAGTGGAGTTTTTAGCTAGATTGTTTAATGAAATCTTGGAAAGTGAGAGGATGCCTGAGGAATGGAGAAAAAGTGTTTTGGCACCGATTTTTAAGAATAAGGGTGATGTGCAGAGCTGTAGTAACTACAGAGGGATTAAATTGATCAGTCACAGCATGAGGTTATGGGAAAGAGTACTGGAAACTAGGTTAAGAAGGGAGGTGATGATTAGTGATCAGCAGTATGGTTTCATGCCAGGAAAGAGCACTACAGATGTGATGTTTGCTTTGAGAATGTTGATGGAGAAGTACAGGGAATGTCAGAAGGAGTTGCATTGTGTCTTTGTGGATTTAGAGAAAGCATATGACAGAGTGCCTAGAGAGGAGTTGTGGTATTGTATGAGGAAGTCGGGAGTGTCAGAGAAGTATGTAGGAGTGGTACAGGATATGTACGAGGGTAGTGTGACAGCAGTGAGGTCTGCGGTGGGAGTGACGGATGCGTTTAAGGTGGAGGTGGGATTACATCAAGGTTCAGCTCTGAGCCCTTTCTTATTTGTAATGGTGATGGACAGGTTGACAGAAGAGATCAGACAGGAGTCCCCATGAACTATGATGTTTGCAGATGACATTGTGATCTGTAGTGAGAGTAGGGAACAGGTGGAGGAGACCCTGGAGAGGTGGAGATATGCTCTAGAGAGAAGAGGAATGAAGGTCAGCAGGACTAAGACAGAATATATGTGTGCGAATGACAGGGAGGATAGAGGAATGGTGAGGATGCAAGGCATAGAGGTGGCGAAGGTGGATGAATTTAAATACTTGGGATCAACAGTTCAGAGTAATGGTGAGTGTGGAAGAGAGGTGAAGAAGAGAGTACAGGCAGGATGGAGTGGGTGGAGAAGAGTTTCAGGAGTGATTTGTGACAGACGAGTACCAGTAAGAGTGAAAGGAAAGGTCTACAAAAGGGCATTGAGACCAGCTATGTTATATGGGTTGGAAACAGTGGCATTGACAAAAAGGCAGGAGTCAGAGCTTGATGTGGCAGAGTTGAAGATGTTAAGATTTGCACTGGGTGTGACGACGATGGTCAGGATTAGGAATAAGTATATTAGAGGGTCAGCCCAGGTTGGAAGGTTTGGAGACAAAGCCAGAGAGGCAAGATTACGTTGGTTTGGACATGTGCTGAGGAGGGATGCAGAGTATATTGGGAAAAAGATGCTAAGGATGAAGCTGCCAGGTAACAGGAAAAGAGGAAGGCCTAAGTTAAAGGTTTATGGATGTGATGAGAGAGGACATGCAGGTGGTTGGTGTGACAGAGCAAGATGCAGAGGACAGGAAGAAATGGAAACAGTTGATCTGCTGTGGCGACCCCAGACGGGAGCAGCTGAAAGAATAAGAAGTCTTCTTGCTATTTTGGTTGCTACTGTTTTCTTTAATGGCCTGCTTCCAAAATCCTACCTTTCCTTATTTTGTAAACACCCACATTTCAACATAATTTCTTTCCACTTTGACTTTAGTCTTCTGTTTCAGTTATGCACATGACCCTTAAATGTGTAGTTCTAAGTATCCATTTAAATCTGGCAATCCTAAACCACCTTTTGCTCTGGGGAGAAGCAATTTATCTCACTTAATTATTGCCCTCTTTCCCTCCCAAGTATGTTCCTTTGACTCTAAGTTATAGTCTACAGCTTCTCCTCTGGTTGATACAAATATGCCTGTCCTGTGTATAACATTAAAGGGACCAGAAACATTTTCACTGCTTGTACTTTACTATCCACACCCATACTCAAGTGTGCCCAACTTTCTATTATCTTTAGTTTAGACTCTTCCACATATCTTTAGCTAATATATTATAATCTTTTGGGGCCCAAACACCTAAATACTTCATCTTATCACGTCCCAATACATAGGGGTATTGTTAAACCACTTCATGAGTGGGAAACAGTTTCTTGTTTTATTTTCACTTATTTTACATTGTGAAAACTTGAAACCAGCCCAAAATGTTCCACAGCACCAAGTATTCTTTTACAGATTTACCAAGTAAAAAATAATATCACTGGCAAATAAAACTTACTTTTTCTTGAGTAGCATACCAATTATATCCTTGAATTTTGATCACATTAATTTTTCTTGCCAATGGCTCTAAGTAATAGGCAAATAAAAAAAGGGAAAGAAGACACCTCTGCCTGGTTCCTATGTTCAAACAAAGTTGGTTGCAGAGGAACACTCCTAGCTTAATTCTTGCTTCTGATCCTTCATACATCTTCCTAAAAAATTCTGCCATTCCACTACTCATAAAATCACAGCTAATTCTATCAAATGCATTATCTACATCAAGACCCTCTAACAAAAGTGGGGTCTTCTTGCAGTTTGCTTCCCTCAGGATCATCATCATGCTGTTAATGTTGTCAAACATTTGCCATCCCTTAACAAAACCATATTAATCCACATCTGTCAGTTTGGGCAACATCTTGGAAATTCTCTGCGCTAGTATAGACATACACAATTTATAGTCATTGTTCACAACTGCAACTGGTCTATGTGAATTTGAGTTTAAAAGGTATTTCTGAAACTCATATATATTATCCAAAAGCTCCATAATTATCCCTTTGGCACCAAACAAATGTTTGTCTTCTTGGTCTGCAATTCTCTATAATCTGCATTGCTTTAACCTTTGATAATCCATCAAAATAATTCCTATTTCTTCTTATCCATCTTTTTTTCCTCTCATTTCTACCATATTTTTAAATTGCATTTTCATTTTATCACACTCTTTAGCTATCCAGCTGAAGAATGTGCATCATACCTTACTCTTGAATTGTTTCTGATATCATTCCTTAAAAGTTTTCTCTTTTTAATAGGGAAGTAGGAAAGCACCAGTGTCTAATTTTTACTTGATTACCCTACATCTTTATCTTTAATCGGCACATGGTCTAAAATACTTACTGGATACGTTTCAAAGAGTTCAATTAAATACATATACTCCTATGAAACAATCTTTGTCCAGCTGAACCCAGTTATTGCACCTTTTAGAATAATATGTACATTCTATCTGGGTTACTTCACTCCAAATATTCTCACATACTGCTATAGTAATCTATCCTTTTTTATTATACTTTCCTTTCTAGGTTGCCCAGATACATCTGCAATACTGCAGATCAGACTCCAGTTCCCACCCATGAATAGCATTCCCTGCTGGAAGTAAATTACTTCTCCCATAACTCTCTTAAGCTCCTTATTGGTAGTTTTATGTGGTATATAAAAACATGACAATGTAACCCTCTTTCCCTGCCAATAACCCCTTATTACCCCAAATATATCACTGTTGCTTTTCTTCTCTTCAATCAATACTGGAGGCCCACCTGCAATCAGCATTATTATTCTCCTTTTCTTTTGTCCCGAATACGCTAATGAATAGCCATTCTGGAATCCTCTTTCCTTGCCAAATTAACATGCTCATGTCTATCTAAATTTGTCTTCTGTAATATTGCTATTTGTACCTTACACCTTTTTTTTTGGTCCTCTTGGACCACATTTTTACTGGTCCAGCCCCTAATACTCAATGTCCACACCAGGGCATTCAGTTATTCTCTCACAGACTTTCTCCATTTTTGCTGGGGCCAGTCATGAATCTTGAGGGCATCCTGGGGGCTCAGTTCATCTGGGCTTCTGTCTGGTGGGGGGATTTTTTTATGATGTACCCACTCAATTTCCCTACCCCCATGCTCGTTGATTATGTCTATGAAGATAGGTGAAGGCTGCCATCCTAGCTAGACAGAATTTTGCAGATAATTCTCTGATTTGTAAATATTAATATAAGCCACAGGCTTGTTCTCTTAAATGTGAAAAGACTGTATTGGATGTTGAATTGAAAAAAAATATAACAGTGCACTCTGCTGTAAGAAAGCTGATAAGTCAAGCATTTCATTTCATGACAGTCTTTGATCTCAGGGCTTGGAGCCAAGATGTCTGGATGAAGGAATTCTGGCTATTGTCTTGAGACCAGAGTTAATTGCTAGAATTTGCATGTATAATTTCTTTGATTGTTCTGGCTTCCTGACCAGCTGCAAGATCAAAAGGGCTATTAACCTCCAAGTTTCTGTTAGCCTGGGAAGCAGAAAGAAATGATGTAATCTGAAATGAATCAACGGTACTGTGTTATCAATTTAAGGAGAGAAAGAATGAGAGCATTTTAGCATTTGTCTTGAGAACATCCAACTCACCAGCACTCTGCCTGTGTTCTATATCTAAGTTTATTTTAAAACTGTGTTTTGTCTTAGATTTTGCTAGGAAATAGGAAGATTAAACTAGTTTGTTTTTCTGTGATGTCAGAACTTTTCTACTGTATTACTTTAAGTAGTTCTCTGTGAACTCTGAACTAGACTAGCACTGTGTAGTAAGAAGTATTGTCTTGTGTTTTTATTACTTAGTATCAAATATTTTTAAACCTTACAACTGTGGCTGTTTTGTGTAGAGATAATTTAAGCTCTAGAGTACATTGCATGTATATAGTGATACTGTACAAAGTCACTCCAAATAAGCCTTGACTGTTCAGTTGCACTGACCATTTAGATAATAACATTGCACAGTATAATTGGACACCCTTTCATAAGGGCCTTTTGTTAGCTGATAAATATTAGTGGGTGGTGGCAAGTGGTACTACTGTACAGTCTGGGTAAAAGGGGCACAGCTGGAGAACCTGTGCCAGCCTTCCCCAGGAGTGTCTGTGTGGTTGTATATAACTCTTATCTCAAAGTGTGTGTGTCAGCTACTTGGGCAAGGACACGAAGTGCAGGTTGGACAGAGAGGGTGCTGGAGGTTTTAGTTTGCCCACTAGGCTGAGATCTGGACGCTATAGCTGTGGCAGTGGGGAGTCTTATTGGGGACCTGGAGAGAAAGGGAGAAACCAGCCCCAGACTGACTGTGATCTCTGTGCACTCTTAAGGGAAATTGTAGTTTACTGTGTGTATATTTATTATCTGCCCCTATGTGGACACCCCTCACTGGTGTTAGTGGTGAGGATTGAGGCTCCTTGATTGCTGGGCCAGTGCATGGGTGTCACAATGTCCAACAGCAACTCCCCTCTTTAATCACACCTCCCCTTATAAAGGTTATCGAGCTCTCTCCAACCTTGGCTGGGCATGTCCATCCCTTCCCTGGCACTCCATCAGCTGCCCAAGCTGCTAAATGAACCCAGGTTGAATGAGCTGTTACCAGGGTTTTATCCCTCTATGCCATCAGAACAGCTATACCTTACACTTCTTGATATAATTTAATACTCTTTACTTCTTGTCCACACATGCAATGCCATTCATACTCCATGAAATGATTGATAGAGCAGTTCATTCTGATAAGGGGCTATTACTTTCACATATTCCCATGTGACCAAAACCTATATTACAATTTTCCAGACTTTTTGTTACAATAAAAAAACTCAACACACACAAATAAATACACCTTCTAAAAAGGGAAAGTACACATCTGTGTATTGACAGATGCTTCAAATAGACAGCTACACTTGCAGGCATTACCCATTCAAGAGTTAAGTTTAACTGTGCTGAAAATACATGCTAGATCTTGTGTTCCACCCTGCCCCCACACCATCCAGCCACTCTTGTCCCATATCAACCTCCCTCACGTGTAAAACTTGAATATTTTCAGTTAACTGATTTTAGCCTTAAGAAAGAGTGCCCCTAGTTACAGTTAAACAGATTTTGCACTGTTGCACTTTATACTGAAGTGATTTCTACAACTAGGAATGCATATTCTTGCATTTCCTTTAATCTATCAGACCATTTTCATTAAACTTCTACTCTCTTCTCCTTTTAGTAGTAATTTTACTGTTTACTCGCTTCTCCTTTTAGTAGTAATTTTACTGTTTCCTATACAGATGTCTCAAAGTTCACAGATAAATGGTTCTGCAATTGCATGTGCAACTTAAATGCAAGAAACTACAAAATAAATCACAATAACATTATATGCAAACATGATCAGGTCTCTTCAACGTCTTCCCCATTAGCAACCCAAAATCACAACATTATACTGCTTACTTCTAGTCATTATCTTGTTACAGTACAAACCCCAGAAACATTACAGTCAAGAAAAAAAAATACTTTCCTACTTTAACATGACCAGCATTGACAGTAGTCACTGATGAGTGCCTCTCCCCAACTAAAGTACATTTGCACACTGTGTAGAACTACTTTGCAAATGTAACATGCATTATACTTCCAAGAAAGTTATTATGCAAACATTAACAAGAAAAATAACTTTCCTCCCAACCACCTAGCACTTCTTGCAGAAGCACATCTTTCCTGTCCGAGCTGCATCTTGAGGAAATAACACTTTACAAAGTTCATTCATTTAGTTCCTACTTTTACATTCTTGCGGGTCTTCACCATCTTGACCACCTAACATTAATCACTAGTTCAAGTCCCAGATACTCCTGCTTTTTCTGGTCAGCTCCTAAGATTTGTTTTCTGTTGCTCAATTATTTTCCTTTCAGCAACAGAAAAGGTAAGTTCTGACCGTGGTCTGTACCTTTGTCAGAGGAACGAGAAGCAGAGTTTTTTTTAACTTGCTAGTTCACTTTTTGACAGGTATTATTTTTTAAATATTGCTCCTTTGCATGTTTTACATCCAAACATCTCTTTGTGCCTTCCAAAATTTTTTTTCTGAATACAGCTAGATATAGTACCTTGAATCTCACAACTGCCTTTCAACATACTTATACTGCAGGGATAAACCTGCTTCTCTTCCGGCTGGCGTACAGTGAATTATCATTTTCTATTCATACTCTGGTGTCCCTGAATGATAATACGTTACCCTTCTACCACACTTGTGTCAGCTCCTTCTGCTGACATGACTGCATCTTTACTACTATAGGTTTTGATTTTTGTCTCACTGCCAAATAAGGAGCAAAGATTTGGTGTGCCCCTTCAATGAATAAATCCTGCTGTGGAATACCAGTCCAGTTGCTTATTTGTACATTCATAAAACAAATGCAATCTGTTCCTTTCAATATTTCAGGTACAGCAGAAATCTCTGTTTTTTTCTGTATGCACTGCCTTTTAGCTCTGTTTTTTTGATACAGTTCTTCTTAAGCACAAAAACCAAAAGATCCACAACGGCTATGACACTAGCTAAAACCATATATTTAATAAAATAATAAAATAAATTAAAGATAAGCGCTTTCGGACAATTCCTTCATCAGATCAAAGAATAAAGTATGCTTAACTTCTTTAAATAAACCAATAGCCAAGCACAGGCTCATATTTGAACCACACATCCTTGCTCTTCATTTTGATTTGTTCTTACAACCAACACATCAACACAAACTGTCCAATTCAGTGTTTAAGCTTACGTTCTCTCAGAATAGGTTTTAAAGGAAGGTATGTGTTTAAACCCAGAGGTTTATCTGCATGTAGGGTTGCTAGCCATCGATCCTCTGCAGCTTCAGTTTGGTTACGTAGATCACCACCTCTGTTATTTGATTCACAAATCTGTAGTACCATAAAAGTAAAGTTATGTCCAACATACACTGATTTATGTTGAGATAAAGCATTAGTATTCTTTTCAAATCTGATATCACTTAAATGTTGTAGGATACGGTCCTTTAATCGCCTACTCATTTTCCCAAATAGAACAAAGTACAGGCTCCACATTTAAAGAGGTATATAACATTCTGTGTGAAACAGTCAGCATAAAGTTTAGGTTGATACTTCCTTCCTGTAAGTGGATGTATGAAAATATTGGATTTTGAAATTTCCCTAAAGCCTTACCATGATGGCAGCAATAGATCCCAACCCTGTCACTACAGGGCAGTTTGTTCTTGAAACTAACAGTGGTTTTATTTAGAAGTTGTTTAAGATTCTTATTCCTTTTGTATGTAAACTTAGGAAAACTGCCAACTATTGGCCTGAAAAAAATCATTATTCACCAAGATCTTCCAATTATTCTGGATGACGTCACAAATTCCTTTTATGTCATTACTAAATTTTAGTGGAACTCTGACATTCAAATCCATGCACTGGCAGTTAGTGTTACTATATCTATCTAGAATCAGTCTTAAGCCATGCTTTACCTTCAGCTGCTTTAAGCTTTTTAACATCACATACAATGTCACTTACTAGTTGTTTGAAGTTATTAGTTAACAATTCTAGCTCATTAGTGAGATTTACATATGTGATCAGTCTTGAAGTCCTCAATGCTCGTCCTGCCACGATGTTTGAATAAAACACGTCTCGGATGCTTACTATCAAAACTGAGTAGTGTATTTTTATAGCATTGTTTCCTATACAATGTCATTCCCAGCTGGCCACATTCATCTATGAAAACCCTGACATCCAGAAATTCAATTCTTCTCTGAATGATGTATAGCAAAATGTACATATATAACTTATACATATGTTCTTCTTAAGAAAGCTCATATTCAGCCAGGCTTTCCGTCATTTCAGCATCTCAATTCTGTGATTGTATCAGCTCATCTGAATAGCGAATTAAAGCTTCTTCTGTTCTTTCCAACATTTTGTTATTTGACCCTCTACATTTATTTAGTGTCTCGGTTATATGAAACGTGTGAATGTATTTGGTTTATTTACATCTCCTGCACTGATGCTGAAAATTAATTGTTTTTTCCCAAACCATGGCAAGGATCTTCCACACAGTTTTTTCTTCTCCTTTTTTAGTTGATTTTCATTTACTTTCACCAGATTTCTAATCAGTAACTGAATTTTACCCAAATAAAAAGACTTGCTGCGAGCTATTTTCTCACTGGGAGACCTCTACTCAACCTGTTAACTAATGTGCAGCCATCTTGGAAGTCTAGTTACTGTACTACTCTTGATCAATATCCAAATACAAAATTACAAAAATAATTGCTCGCTCGTAATATGCTCTATGTGGTCAGCTCAATTCCATGTGGATACCACAGTTTGGAAACCTAAGTAATACTCTCTCCTCAGATAACATGAGTAAATACCAGCCATAATATCTTAAAAATCAATTACTAAAAAACTTTAGACAATAGAGGATGTTAAGACTGTGCAAAATGCTGATTAGATTTTCACAGCAGACGTACACAGATGTGATCACTTCAACGTCTTTAAACAAGACTGATGGACTGTACACTGATTTTAGCCCGAAAAATGTGTATTTCAGTTTATTACTTCTGTTGCCTTAGAAACCTTAGAAACCAGAGCAGTTACATCAGATTCCATCATTTCTTCTTTTCACACAGACACAAAAAGCTCTTCCACCTTTACAAACTAATGAATTTCCATAATAACAGTGGTGTTCCCAGCTCTGGTAAACTATACCACTTAAAGATATTTCAACTGCATATTTATAAATTTTTGGTTTCCTGACTCAAACTTTTTATGACTTAATTATATACAAGCAATTTGGTCCTTCCTATAACTGCAGAAAGTTACACTTTACATTTCAATTACAAGTTTGCCCTTTCATCTATTTTACATTCACGCAGAAAGGTCACAAGATTACACACATTTTCTTGCCACAGCATACTGGAGATTTCACAGAGTTTACATATGGTGTTACAAATATGTTACAATTCCAAAAGAAAAAAAGAAAAAAATACATAACATTTTAAATAAGTTTCTTTCCCTAGTGCCACAGATACTATGAAAGCCTTCCTGAAGAAACCCCAATAAATCATTTTGAAACTATTCCTACCTTTAATGTGACCTATGGCCTGTACAATTCAACTGAAAATCAAACAAATCTGTGGAAAATATGGAAAATAAAAAATGTACAATAAGCTGGTTGCACAAGTGTGCACACCCTTAAACTAATACTTTGTTGATTTAATTACAGCATTCATTCTTCGCTCTATCATTTCAAAGCTAACCTTAAAGAATATCTCTCCACATCTTCCTGGGTACACACCTGCCATTAATGAAAGACTGATTAACCCCAAATAACGTTCAGCTGTCCTAGTAGGATTTTCCGGAAATTTACTCAGTTGTCTGCTACAGCAAAAGCCATGGTTCACAGAGGGCTTACAAAGCATCAAAGGGATCTCATTGTTGAAAGGTATCATTCAGGAGTAGGGTACAAAAACATGTACATAGCATTGGATATACCACTGAAGACAGTCATCAAAAAGTCGAGAAAATATGGGACAACAGTGATGTTGCAAAGAACTGGACGTCCCTCCAAAACTGATGAAAAGACAAGACAAAAACTGGTCAGGGAGGCTGCCAGGAGACCTACAGCAACACTGAATGAGTTGCAGGAATGTCTGGCAAGTACTGGTTGTGTACTACATGTGACAACAACCTCCCATACTCTCCATATGGCTGGGACAACAACCTCCCATACTCTCCACATGGCTGGGCTATGGGGTAGGGTTGGAAGATGGAAGTCTTTTCTTACACAGAAAAACATCCAGAAATGGTCAAAATCTGCAAAATAATACATCAAGTCTCCCAAAAGCATGTGGGAAAATGTGCTATGGTCTAAATGAGACCAAGACTGAACTTTTTGGCCACAATTCCAAAAGGTACATTTGGAGCAAAAACAACAATTCACATCACCAAAAGTGAAGCATGGTGGTGACAGTGTCATGCTTTGTGGTTGCTTTTCATAAGCTGGAACTGGGGCTTTAGTCAAGGTGGAGGGAATTATGAACAGTCCCAAATACCAGTCACTTTTGGCCCAAAAACTTCAGGCGTCTACTAGAAAGCTTAAGATGAAGAGAAATTTCACCTTTCAACAAGATGACCCGCAGCATACATCCAAATCAACAAAAGAATGGCTTCACCAGAAGACCCAGCCACAGCCCAGACCTAATGCAATAGAAAATCTGTGGGGTGACCTGAAGAGGGCTGTGCACAAGAGATGCCCTCGCAATCTGACAGATTTGGAGTGCTTTTGCAAGGAAGAGTGGGCAAATATTGCCAAGTCAAGATGTGCCATGCTGATAGACTCCAACCCAAGAAGACTGAATGCTGTAATTAAATCAAAAGGTGCTTCAACAAAGAATGTGTAAGGGTGTGCACACTTATGCAACCAGCTTATTGTACGTATTTTGTTATATTTTACCCCTACCAGATCTGTTTGTATTTCAATTGAATTGTACAGGTTATAGGTCACTTAAAGGTGGGAAAAGTTTTGAAATGATTTATTGTGGTCTCATTTTACATATCACAAAAACCTGGCATTTTAACAGGGGTGCGTACACTTTTTATAACAATATATATACCATTACATAAGGTAAAGTTCTGACGGCAGTGAAATATTAAAAAAGGAAAAACAATAAGGGCCAAGAATGTATCCTTAGGGTAGCAAGACAGTAAAACTAAAGGATGCCAAGGTAACTACTCTTATTACATTTAACTTGGAAAGGTCTAATGAGTGGATAGTTGGCGAATTACGTTATGCAGTTAGGGGTGAATTTTATGAGAAAGAGTTGTTTGATGAGGGTGCGGTGAATGGGATCAAAAGTATTTCTTTCCAAATAATCAAAAACTGTACCAGTGAGGAGGTAATTCACGTGTTAATGAAAACTGTGTTAGCAGCATAGTACAGAAGAGTATAAATGTTACAGCTTGTATAAAACTGGTGCTTCTTGGAAAGTATTTATTTGTCTTTTAGGAATTATATGATCCATGGAGCCTCTCAAGAATTCTGGCAAGTAGTGACAAATCAGATATAGCATATAAGTGTTCTGATAGAGTGGATCTCTACGTTTTAAGGACTGGAGTGGACCTCTAAGTTTTAAGGACTGGAATTATAGTAGTACGTTTTCATTTGTGTTACATCTCATGTTGACATTGAAAGGTTAAAAAGTAAGCTGAGAAATGTAAGCAGCTGATTTTGTTGAAATCCTAGAACAGAGATGAAGGAACAAAGAGGAAGATGTATAAGGTATACTGGTAAGGTGTTTCTGTACTGAGTACAAGTTAGTTTACATTACAGACTTGTAGTAGCATAAAGCTGAATTTTTTTGAGTCATGGGGAAAGACTGTCAAAATTATTAAAGGCATTAACGGTAACATGAGGTAGATATAAACAGAATAAGTAAATCTTCATATTTCCACTTACAGTTGCTTTAGTGGTACCCCAGTGTAGGTCAGAAGTGCTACAGAGAAGTAGAAAGTAATGGTATGTGCTTGAAGTACTTTTCTGATAAAAAGCATGAAAATTCTGCTTTCTACCTGGCCAAGGCAATCATTTTGAAAATGTCAATAAAATGTATTAAAGTTGATAAGCACTATAAACTTCGGCCATGGTTCAAGTGACATAACATTAGGATATTTATGCATGTTTCTGACAGATCAGTTCTCACTTCTACTGTACACACTCTGACAGTTATAATGTACTGTGCAGAGGAACACGATACATTAATTTGGGATATAGAGCAAGAGTAAAATGTTAAGCTGTCATTGAAAGCATCAGCATTTTGTCTAATATCATCATCAGTTAAAATGAAGTAGTGTAAGATATAATTTAGGGTTACTGTGATTAGCTGAATTGCACTTGACTGAGAATCATATATTTGTAAGAATTTGACTGAAAATCAAATGTTTGAAAGAATTTGATTGAAAAGCAATTGACTGCTTATCAGCCACATGGATTTTCAGTCACACTGGTTTTCAGTTGAGTGAAAACGCAGTTGATGAAAACCCATTTCACTTAATCATAAACCATCAAAAATACTCAACAAAAGAAATGGAATATATAAATTTATGTTTTTGAAAGTGGAGAATCACCCCGAGTCCTCTATGTGGGAGGCTTTGCCCCCCTTAACTCATTACATCCAAATGATACCTATAGGCATCAGTAGGAGTTAACTATAGATGCACCTGGAGGTGTCAAATATTGCTTGTTTATAGCTGCATCAATAATTCCAAAACCACACTATGTACAAGGTTTTAACAGATTTCATCTTAAAGCTTGCACAACGGCAAATTCAACTGCATTAATATCTGACTTCTGTCTAGTGCATGTAAAAAGATATTAACTGTTGTTTTTACGGTATTAATTTATATAGATATAATTTTCACATTGTTCCAAATATCTCAACAACCAAGCAACATAGACAGAACTCCTTAGCTTCATATGAAAACTCTCAGCTAGATAAATAAAAAGCTGCTGACAGTATGTGTGTAATTTGTGTGGCTGTTGAGATATTGTAAGTTGTTTACAAAATATTACAAACACAACAGTTACTGTGCCTAGTGTGAATTATAAAATTTGGTGCAAGACCTAGAACCTAAAGAATAGTAACACTATAAAAATAGTTTGTGCTGAAGAGATTGCCATTTATACTTCTTTCATAATCCCTATGGTTCCAGAGACATGAGCATTTGTTTGAAATGGGAGGACATAACTTGATTCTGTCAAAAGGCTTAGGCTCCGCCAATTGGAAGTTACAGTGCAAACCTCCTGATCTCCATTGGCCTGAATGAGTTAATTATATATGTATTAACTTTACAGCTGTGCACCCCCCCTGGAGAAAACAAAAAAAAGCATAAACAGTGAGTCAGTGTTGTGAACAAACACAAACATCTATAAATTTGGAGGGTATAACATGAGAGGGACATTGCCAATCCACGCATAATCTTCTAGACTCACTTCCCTGGCAAATCATATCCTCAGAAATGGCACCATCCCATACTACCTGCATTTCTACACTTTTCTATCATTGTAATTCAGTGAAATGTGTTTCAGTCAACTGGATTTTCCCTCAAATGGGTTTCAGTAAAGTTGGTCTCAGTCAATTGCTTTTCAGTCCCATAGGTTTTCAGTCAAATTCTTTCAAACATTTGTTTTCAGTCAAGTGCAGTTCAATTAAATGATAGTAAACCATAATTCACACAGTGTACTAATAAATATTCTGCTTTTGTCTTGTATAACTAACAGTGTTACTGGAGTAATAAGATAAAGTTTTAAGATGGCATAGAAAAACAGTTGCAGGGTGGTTTCAGGCTTCAGGAAAATGGTGAAGCAATGTAATAGGGTAAAAGGCTGGACTATGGAAAAATGGAAGAGTAGATTTTTGGAAGATGTAAAAGACAAAGAATGCATGTGGGACTGGACTAAGAGAGACAGAGATACTGAAGGATGAGTATGAGAGGGATAAAGGAAGGCAAACAGACTAGCAACAGTGTCATGATTTACTGAAGTGTAGTCAGCATTACTCACACCCAGTTGTGGGTTACTACTATTATACAATGCCATTATGTACGGGAAAAAGTTACTTTTCTTAAATAATGTCCTTGTATAAGGACATCATGCTGGTCTTCCACATTTTCCCCAGTATCCTGGGGCTTTCCTGATGTACTGTGGACTTTTGTTCCCACACTTACACAGTACATTAGTGCTGTGTAAAGGAAGCAATGGGGAAAGAAAGATCTCATTTGCTTTTGTTTTTGTTTTTAATTTAAAAAAAAAAAAAACAAACAGGAAGGCTTTCAACGTACAGGAGGGATGGGACAGAGAAAATAAAAGGATAATTTGGTACATTTCTCTAGTTTTGCATAACGCACCCAATTATCCTTTTATTTTTGTCTGTCCTAGCTCTCTCGTTCATTTGAAGTCCCCGGTTTTTGTAAGTTTTTTTTTCAATAAAACAAAGCAATTGCTGATACAAAATACAATAATGCCGAAATAAAGCATATATTAATGGAAGAAAATCTGGGCGACCATACTTTTTTTCATTGGTATATGCTCAATTTACAATGGGCACGCTGGTTGGGCTGACCAATCATCGTGCTCGTTTCTGAATGTTAATGGCCAGTCATTGTATAATACCTGGTTCAGTATACTACAAAAGGATTTGTAACTCCATAAGTAGTTAATAGGTATGTAGTTCAGGAGACACTAACAAGCCTAGCCAAAATTCCCAACTGCTCCAAAGCACTGCCTTACAAGTGAATTGCTCAAGTTTACACAATAGGCAAATGAAGGCTGAGGGAGTCAAACCCTGAACCACAGGAAGCAGCTTGTTTACAAGTCATAACTGTAACCTTTAATGCTAACTGCCAGACTTCGGAAACATTGTGAATAAAGAAATGCATATGATAAACCAAGGTAAAACCCTTAAGCCGAGGAGATTCACCATGTTAGAAAAGAGAGAGGAATAGACAAAGGGAGCAAAGGGGGTCAAGTGAGAGAAGGAAGGGAGGGTATGGGTAGATCTTCAAGTACAGAGAAAGTGGGAAATTAGACTTTTTATGATCTAGAAGGTTAGTGCACCGAGAAAGGTAGCAACATTTAAAATGGTTAACCAGGTAAGTGAACTAGTCCATGAACCCTTTTCAGCCATGACCCAGGCCAGAGGAGAAAGACCAAAGGCAAATGAAGCAGTGATGCAAAATGCAAAGATTTCAGAGGTGTAATCATAAGAAGTAAAATACAAAATCAAAGAAACCATTTTAAAAAATCACTGACAGCAAAGACTGCAATCGTAATATATATATTCAAGGTAACCAACAACAGACCCAGGTTACAATACAAATTACAATTAAATTACAGATTTACAAAAAGTAAAGATTACAATGGTGTCCTTATAAAGGGAATACATAATTAAAATAGAAAATTTATGCTGCAAGGGGGCAGGGTCTATAACTAGTTCTCATTACTATACAAATTATTTTAACGAACATGATACAGTGCCATTTAGCAGTGGTGTCAAAAACTAATCAGGTCAGGTCTTCCAAGATGAATGCACACTGACCAACAGCTAAATTTCAGCTCTCCCAGTGCACACACACAAAAAAAAAAAAGAATGAGAGAGATAAGAGCCAAGTAATTTTTTAGTAAAATATAGTTAATAGCTAGCAAGTACACTGCCTGGATGCCAGCAAAGAAAAAAGTTAGACAGCCTAAAACAAAATCAACTAGAAAATTCTGACTGGAAAGAACCCTGAAGCTGTTCGGCAAAAAGTAATTCAAGCTCCAGCTATGGTACAAGAGATGGCTTCCAGTAATTAACAGAAAAAAAAAATTAAATGTGCTCAGAGCAGATTAAAATCAATGAAACAATGAAGGAGTGTATCAATTCAAATAGCAAAAGGCTGGAAAATGGAAGAAGATTTAAACAGCTATTCAGATGAAGTAATAAAACTGCAAAAATAAGACAGTGAAAAGAAGAAAAGGCTGGCCGAGGATGAGACTGCTTAAGAAGAGCTGTTTCAAAAAACAGTGCAGTTGGAGGACACAGCAAGCACAAAAAACTGAAATCTTCAGCTATACAAGAGAAACAGGAAAGAACAGACTGTATTCATTTTAAGAAAGCATAAATAAGCAACTAGACTGGTATTCCACAGCAGGATTTCTTAACTAAAAGAGCACATCGTGTGCATGCTTCAAACCTAGCCATGAGAAATCAGACAAGACCTCTATTAGTAAAGATACAATCATACCAGCAGAAAAAGTTGATCCTAACAAAACTGTGGTAGAAAGACAAAATATTAATATTTGGGGACAGTAAGACTGTTTGTGGAAAATTATTATTCAAAACCGAATGTATTATTCACTGAACACCAGAAAGAATAGAAGCAAATTTATCCCAGCAATCAAGGGATGTCAAGAGGCATGTGTGAGATTCAAGCTGCTGTATCCAGCTGTCTTCAGAACATTTATTTCCTGGAGTATCAAATTCATTTTTTGATGCAGAGCAAAGAAGGAAATACAAAAGTTTGTTCAACAAAGAGTTGAGCCATCAAACAAAAGGGGATTCGATTCTGCTTCTCATTCTTCTAATAATAAAGCTCAGAGAAACTCTGCCAGTGAAACCTTTTCCAGTGTTCCAAAGGAACATGCTTGAGTGGCAGAAAAAAAGCACATTAATTGACTAGAAGAATCACAAGTACCTTGGCCTTGATCTGGCTTCTGGGGTTGGAAGATTAAGATGAACAGGAAGAAGACCAGCAACTCTGAAATATGTGAATCAATGTGAGAATATCAAGCATCAATCACATTTGTGAAATATGGCTTTACAAGAAAAAGTGGCTGATAAAGACTGGACTTTTGTTAAACTTGTGGGGTGAGTGAAAGTATATCCCACTTTATGTCATTAATGTTTAGGAGGACACTAAAAGGAAAAAAATGTAACTGTAACCAGAACAAATTTTTCTTAACATCTGTATAACACAGTTTATGATTTAAATTGCATGTTATACAGTAAAGTATTTTCACTAATTGTATGTGGTAAAGAAACTTTCTTTTTTGTTTAAGAAATGTAGGCATTACAATGTAAAAGTTTAAAGGCTGGACAAAAGCATGTTTAAGTTAATATGATGTAATCTTGGGCTGTTTGGTTGGGGATGAGGTGTATAAGAGCACGGATTACAATATATGTATAGTTGAGATGTTTTCTCTTGACGTTGGTTTAGGTGAATGCCTGGTATAATGCCCTTTGCATAATCTAGTAAGTTTTTTCTTTGTGTGTGTGTGTGTGTGTGTGTGTGTGTGTGTGTGTGTGTGTGTGTGAGCATACAGGCTTTAAAAACAAAGAGATTACAGTGAATGTAATGAAAAGTTTTCCTTTAGAAAATAAATGACCAGTGTGAGTTAAGAAGTCTGCAGCTGAGGACAGCTGTACATTCTGTTCTTATGTTTCCATGGAAACAAGCTGACAGCAGGTAGATGCAATAAATCAAGAAGACTTCTGGGCATTGTTTGATGAGGGAATCATAAATTTAAAAAGGTACAGGGGCAAGCAACTATAATAAAGTCTGAAATTACTGGAAGTAAATAAGAGATAGCAGCTTTCCTGGTACCCAGACACTTCCAATACATTTACTAGAATAGCGCATAATTTATTTTTATTTATAAATAGCCAGTGCACTTTTTCTTAAGGCTAAAAGTTAATGTTTCTGAAAGCATACAGGCTGCATTTCACATCTAGGAGGGGAATAAGGATAAGACAACAGAAGCAATTCATTTAAGTAGGAGCACAAGCTGTAACATGCGGCTTAGCATGGATAATTTTACATTTGTTAATGCCTGTGGGTACAGCTGTCAATTTGGATTATTTGAAAACGTACATAGTTTTGTGCGTTGCTTTAATTTAACAGGTTATGGGGTATGTTTGGTGTGTGTGTGTGTGTGTGTGTGTGTGTGTGTGTGTGTGTGTGTGTGTGTGTGTGTGTGTGTAGGGTTTTCATTAAAACAAGTTAATTGACTAGAAGAATCACAAGTACCTTGGCCTTGATCTGGCTTCTGGGGTTGGAAGATTAAGATGAACAGGAAGAAGACCAGCAAGCTTGAAATATGTGAATGAGAATATCAAAGCATCAATCAATCACATTTGTGAAATATTACAAGAAAAAAAAAAGTGGCTGATAAAGACTGGACTTTTGTTAAACTTGTGGGGTGAGTGAAAGTATATCCCACTTTATGTCATTAAATGTGACAGATGTCCAAATAAACATGACAAAAAACAATTGTATAAAAGATCAAACTCCCAAACATTAGTGGGTGCATGTAATATAAAAGCTGGAAGCAGACATTTAAAAAGCCTGTCATATATTAATAGATGGGAATAATAACTTCTTATCATAAAGGATACATTATCCATATTATTTCAGAATGTGAATTGTCTTATAGGTATAGACAAAAAGGTAAGAGTATTCAATTATATTAAGATATGCAGAGTGGAAATGGCAATGCTACAGGACACACTTGTAAAGTATGCATGTAAATTTAATAAAAAAGGATTTCAGAATGGATATTCGACAGAATATCAGGGACAAAGGAAATTGGGAGTACTTGTACTGATTGCTACAGTAGCTCCAATAGTGTTAGAAAATGGAAAAAAAACAATGGTCTATTTGTAATAGTAAGGGGCCACTGGCAAGGGAGACAGATTACACTGCCATAATGTTATACTCAACCTGAAGGGAACTTAAGAAACTTTTGGGAGAAATAACTAGCTTTCAACAGGGAACATTACTTACAGGTGGGAAATGGAGCTTGATTGGCAACAGTAAGGATGTATCTGGGGGACCTAGAAGGGAAAACATATATCTTTATGTAAATTATCTGGTATGGAAGACATGAATTAGTAGTAGGAATTCTAAAAGAATTTACATATTATTCCCCAAGGTACCCAGGAAAAGATAAATTCACCAAAAGAATTGCGTTCCGGCACTATTAAGGCTGTCCCTTATATTTTACTTCATCTCTGCTTCACCTTCATCGTAAACGCCAGCATATACCATAAAGAGGCGGAGAGTATTTAAATTAATAATTTGTACTTTAATACGAAAAAACAAAAACCACAATAACAACGGACACTCAGATTTAGCGCTTTCGTCTCCTTTACGGAGACTTCTTCAGAATCTGTTTTAAATTGAAACCAACAGCCTTTTATATATAGTTCCCAATAGTAGTTGGATTAGTTAATTAATTGATTAATTGTTGTATACTGATACAATGTAGATTTAAAAGGGCCATTCACTTTCATATTAAAACCACTCCTATTGTATTCAGATGCAACATGTTTGAAAAGTTCAAAACATACTATTCCATTCAAAAAATAAATGAATATGTATGTATGTATATGCACATACTTATATACAGTTAAATAAATAGTATGAATATAACTGTATAATGTATTTGTATATTGTATGAAATAAAACAAGGTAGAACCGATACAAATTATAAAATATTGCTAGTGTTATGAGGTAATCAAGGCTCAAAAAACAATCTACAGCCTAATTGTAAATTTCAATATAAATATAAATATCAATAGAATAATGTGAATATGAATATCAATGTAATAAATGAATTATAAAAACTATTATAAAACTTTTGTAAAAACTTTTTCTATTACCTATACATTTAAAGGTAATAGATATAAATATATAAATAAGTAAATATATAATTAAATAAATAATTAAATACAAAAAATAAATAAATAAATAGATGAATAAATATGTTCTAATGATAAACTAATGGTTCAATGTTTGTTGATTATGTACAAAATTCATTTATAAATACTAAATATAAAAATATATTGATTGTTAAATCCATTAAATAAGCTCTATGAATTCCCATTCTTAGATATCATGATGTCAAATATTTCTCCACTACATAGTCCTCCATACCATAATACAAAACATTATAAAAAACATTTTATATCCTATATCTTATCAGAACATTTTTAAGGCACTTTAAAAACATATTTAGAGCATTTCAAAGAACATTTCGGAACATTTTAAAGTGATTTTAAAACATTTTAACACATATTAGAACTGTTTGAAACTTTCTAATAAACCATTTTAAACCATTTCCACTTTAAAACATTTTTACTTTTTTACTTTTGGGTCATTGGCTAGTATTTTCAATGCAGGGGTGATAGATATATGGTCATTCAGACCCCAATTACCACAGGCATCCAACCTGAGTTGCCAAATCATCTCCCTGTATTCAACTTTGGTTTCCCAATCACCCCCTCGTTCCATGTGTTCTACTACTTCAAGTACCCAAAACTTATAGTCAGCATTTTTGCACTCTATTGCATGTCTGTATAAAGCATTATTCTCATTGTGCCTATTTATATCTCTTATGTGCTCATATATTCTATTTCTGAGATGTCTTTCAGTTTTGCCAATATAATATCTTTGGCAAGCTCTGCACATAACTAAATATATTACCCCTTTAGAATAACACGTACTATACCTCTTTGCCCTTAAAGTTAGGGATAAATTAGGTATTGTCAGTTCTTTTGTTTCTGCAATATATGGGCACTGCGCACATCTACCACATTTAAAAGTTCCGTGCTTTTTACTAGTTCCACCCTTCTCTATTTTCTTTCTCTCCAAAGTGTTCTTAATGTTCTTATTTCTTCTATATATAAAAGGCTGTTGGTTTCTAAAAACAATTTAAAAGTAGTCTCCGTAAAAGAAGGAAAGGCGCGTAAATCTGAGTGTCGTTGTTATTGTGTGTTTTTTTTTTTTTTTTTTAAAGTAAAATTAATTATTTTAACTCTCTCTCTCCTTCTTTAGGGTATATGGGGCGTTCACGTGAAAGGTGAAGCAGAGATGAAGTAAAATATAAGGGACAGCCTTAATAGTGCCGGAACGCAATTCTTTTGGTGAATTCCCCAAGGTACAACAACTGGGCAAGACTACACAGAAATTACATTTCACAGGAAAACATGCACTTAATTGAAAGCTTCAACACGCATCCAATAACTATTTCAGAAAATGTGCCAATAACAACTAAAATAAAAATGCAGAGTAATGAAGCCTTCCCACCTACCTGGTAAAAAAAAGAGAGGAATTTAAGGAATGGGTAGTGGAAATCATTCAAGAGTTATTAGGAATGACAGAAATTACTCCAGAAGTTATAGCCAGTGTGACACCCTACCAATGAACCAGTGATCAAGGAGCCTCAGTCCTCAACACTGGCACCAGTGGGGGACGTACATTGGGAGGATGACAAGGTACACATACAGTATTTCCAGATGCAGCTCTCTGCATTAAGTGCAATTTCCCTTAGGAGCACACACAGACCACAGTCAGTCTGGGCCTGGTTTCTCCCTCTTTCTCCAGATCCCCAATAAGACTCCCCACTGGCACAGCTACAAAGGTGAGATCTCAGCTAAGTGGCCAAGCCAAGACCTCCAGCACCCTCTCTGTCCAACCGATGCTTCATGTCCCTGCCCAAGTAGCTGAGACACACATTCTTTGAGGTTTGATTTATACACACATGTACACACACCTGGGAAAGGCTGGCACAGGTTTACTAGCTATGCCCCCTTTTGCCCAGACTATACAGTAGTTATCACTGCCACCAGCCAGCTCCTTATCAGCTAATTTAAGGCCCTTAACAAAGGGTGTCCAATCTTACTGTGTAACGTTTCTATTAATACAAATGCTAGTTTGACCAACAGCAAGGCCATTAGGAGTGGCCCACAGTGTCACCAAATAAATATGCAAGTACTCTCAGAGCTTAAACATCTCTACAAAAATCAGCCACAATGAAAGGTTTAACTATATTTAATGATAAATAATAAAAGAAAAGAACAAGACAATACTAAATATATAGTTACAGTGGCATCAGAGTTAAAAATCACAGGAAATATTTAAAACATTGCAGGACAGTCTCAAATGAATAAAGAAAATATCTACGCTAAGCTTTGCTATATTCCTGACTATATCTAAGAGAATTGCTACATCTTAGTTAACTTACTTAAGAGCAAGGCAGATGTGGTGAATGGATCTTCTCTAGTTGTTGTTGTCAGGTCAAAGACAGAATACAGAATGCTGTCTCTCTCTAAGAGACTTCCCAAATTAATACCTCAAATATTACTGCTGGGATAACTTGCAGAATGACATCACTGCTTGCCATATGATCTATCCCAGGCCCAAAACAACCACTGATGGCAGCTGGTAGCATTTAGCATATACCTGTGAAAATACATAGACCTCAGATCTTAGGCAAATGGTGGAAGTCATAAAACAATAAAACACTTCCAAGACAATACTGAAAACTCCATAGTTTTAGACATTGTGTCTCCTTGCTGCACTGAAACTGAAAGACACATTTTTTATGGCCTAGCCATAAAGTAATTTAATTTTGGTTATTTTTTCCACTGAAGTTAAGCTCTTGTATTTCAGTTTCCACTATTCAAATACACATTTAAACTGTTACAATAGTGCATGTACATTTCTGTTCTAGTCCATTAGGGTGCACCGTGGATACTTTTCAAACAGCACTCTGTAAAATACCTCTTCAGTACATGTCTGTACAAACCTAGTTTGATATATATGTGACATACAGTTCTAAAATATTTGTAACACAAGCATCTTGTATACATCTAGTTGATATTCACAAATGACATATAATAATTTACAAAATTCTAGGTAGCTGTGCTGGGAGTACCTCCTTTCCTGACATATCTTCCCTCCTCGAAGACTCAAGTTAGCTTTTCAAGTGACCCTTGAGAAACGTTGCTTGAGAGGGATGAATCTATCTGGGAATACATTACCCCATTCCCTGTCTTGAGATCCCAGCTGCCTTGGTATTGCTGACCCCAGTACAGGGCTGCACTGTCTTATATGACTGCAACCCAAAGCTCCACCACAGTAACTTGGGATTTCGCTGGCTGGCTGGCTCTCTGTAGCCATAGATCCCCCTCAGACTCCTCCTGCCTTGTGCTGTAAATACTTAGCACCAGGGCCTCCCTATCATGGTAGGGTTTCATCATGTTAACATGGTACAATCTGTGCTCCTGTCTAGCAGTTCTACCATATAGTTAACATCACTGACGTTTCTTACCACTTTGAAGGGTCCCTCCCAAGCTGACTGCAGCTTGTTGTGCCTAAAAGGAATGAGAACCATAACGTGCTGCCCCACAGCATACTCTCTAGCTCGAGCAGTCCTGTCATACCAAACCTGTTTCTTCTGTTGGGCTTCTGCCAGGTTCTCCTGGGTCAAGCCCATGAGTTCCCACAGTCTTGTTCTGAGATTTAGGACATATGCCAAAATACACTCCTTATGGGATTCAGACTCACCCTTCCACTCATCAGGAATCAAATCTAGAGGTCCCCTCATCCTATGCCGATACAGCAACTCAAATGGTGGAAAACCTGTGCATTTCTGGGACACCTCTCTGTAAGCAAACAGGTAGGGCAAATGTTTGCTCCACTCCCTCTTAAACTGGTCTGCAAATGCCCATAGCATTGTCTTTAGTATACAGTTTAACTTCTCCACCAGATATGGATGGCAGGAGGTGGTCTTTAGGTGCTTCACCCCACAGAGCTCCAACAGACAAGATAGCAGGTCGGACATGATATTGGCACCTCTGTCAGTGTTTTTTTGGGGGAAACCTAACCTGCTGAAGATCTCTAACAAAGCATTTTCCACCTTCTCTGCCTCAGTGGAGGACAGGGCCACCACCTCAGTGTAACTGGTAGCATAACCTACAACCACTAGGACATACTTCTTCCCAGTGGATCTTGGGGTACTCCCCACAATATCCATAGCTACCCTCTAAAATGGCTCCTCAATCACAGGCAAAGGCATCAAAGGAGCCCTGACCTTGTCTCCTGCCTTGCCTACCTTTTGGCACTGCTCACAGGTCCTGCAGTACCCTGTTACATCTCTGGAAATCCCAGGCCAATAAAGGTTCTGCATAATACGTCTCTTTGTACACTTTAAGCCTATATGACCTGCATAGGGAATGTCATAGGCTATGCTAGAAGTGCCAGACAGTAAGCTCTGGGCATTACCAACTGCTGTATTCTCTCACCCTCTAACCCTCCCTCAGGGGTCCATTGTCTGTAGAGTAACCCATTGTCCCAGTATACAGACTCCCCTTTTCTTGAGAATCAGGCACCTCTCTGGCTACCTCCCTCAAGCCCTGTAATGTAGGGTCTGAGAGCTGAGCCTGTCTCAACTCTTTGTAACCCTATTTAGCTCTCCTTCCACAGGAAGTCTGGTATCCTCTGACAGTGGTGCCTCACTGTCAGCCTAGGTAATACTACTCACCTCTGCCTTGCAGTCACACTGTCTAAGGGGAACATCAGTACCCACCAGCAGTTGTGGCTCACCTTCAGTCTCACTGCTACAGGGTAGCTCTCTCACCAGTCCTGGCTGCAAGTATGCTGTCTTGTCTGGGACCCCCCCCCCCCCCCCAGGCTACTAGACCCACATGCTTATTTACAAGCCTGACTGTGTGTAACTGCATGCACACAAGGTACTGTATTATCACAACCATTCACTATCAGGACATCTGCAGGAATATCTTCAAACACTCCTTGCCTGCTTCCTTTTCCACCCTCCCATTCAAAGTGAACCCTAGCCAAAGGTATTTGGAATGGAATCCCTCCTAAAGCTCAGACTGCCCAAGCAAGCAGTGTTCCTGTTTAACCATTGCAGGCTTCACAATGGATAGGTCAGAGGCCATCTCTCTCTTAGCAGTGGCCTGTTTTCCATCTACTACTACTGTGGTAGTTTGGTACCTTTGTTGTCTCCAGAAAACTTAATGCTGGCATTCAGTCATTCCCACTTACTCTCTCTCCCACCTTTTGTTCCCCACCTTGCCTCCATGGACATCTATATGCTACATGGCCCCACTGGTTACACTTAAAACATTTAAGCCTTGGTCCTAGCCATGTACCTGAACTAGAGGCTTCCCTGTTACTAGTGGACTTTGTTGGGGTGGTTTAGGCTGCCCACCATGGGATCCCATAGACACATGAGCAGCACTAGTTATCTCTTTCCTGTGCAGTGATGCCCTGCTTGCTAGGGATAGGTCTCCCTTTTTCCCCCAACTCATCTGCAGTACTACATTGCCTATCTGCCAATCAGATTCTCATTTCTTCAGGCAAAGTGCTAAGGGCTTGTTCCTTTACCAAAAGTTCTACCAGTCCTTCAAAAGTGGTGACCTGACACCCACTCACCCACTTATGAAAATAAGTGCTTACCTCACCAATATACTCACACACACTCTGCCTTGCATCTATGCTCAATACATTTTTTTTTACTATAAGCTTCAGGTGTTGACTTAAAACACTCTAATAAACAAATTTTAAAAGTGTTGAAATTTAAGCAATCAGTATCAGACAATTTAGAAGCAGCAGTTACAGCTTTGCCATGGAGTAAGGGGTTTAGGAACTGTACCCATAGCCCTTGATCTACATTATACTGTTTACATACCCTTTCAAGCATATGAATAAACTATCAAAATGATCACCCTCTGTAAATTGTGGAAGACGTTTACTGACCTTTTCTGCTTCTGGGGTTCAGTTATTCCCTTCCCCATTACCTCCATGAACCTGGTGAAGAGTCAGCATCTCCTTTTCATGTTCCTATTCAATTTTCTTCAGCTTCCAGACATCTAAGTCTCTCTGCTGATTCTAATGCCATCAGATTCTCCTCTTCTTCAGCCTCCAGACGTCACAGTCTCTCTGCTGATTCTAGTTCTAACTCTTTGGCCTCCAGTTCAAGTCTCTAACTCCAAATGGATTTTTAAAGTCCTCTGAGGCAAACTTAAACTGTCAATTTCTGAGAGATGCACAGCCCCAAACCCAGTCTCGTCGTCCTCCTGGCTGCTGGTCTATGATGCAGCTGTGACTAAGGCTGCAATCATTTCTGCTTTAGTTAGGTTGGCATGCACCAATCCTTTGTCCTGGCACATCTCAGCCACATGACTCCTTGTCAGCTTGCCTGCTCTCCCTGACTAACAAAGCTAATAAAAGAAATAAAACTATTGTGATATGGAACTCTGAATGTTCACTGTGTGGCTGCTTCAGAGTTCAAAGACCTTCTTTATTGACCACTGTTTACAGGCTCCAGGAGCTCAATATCCACACCACTGAATCCCAATATGTGGATATCCCACCACTGCCAACCAATAAATGTGACACTCCACCACTGAAAAAGTAATCAAGGAGCCTCAATCCTCACCACTAGCACCAGTGGGGGACGTACACTGAGAGGACAAAAAGGTACACAGTATTTCCAGATACAGCTCTCTGCATCAAGTGCAATTTCCCTTAAGAGGGCACAGAGACCATTGTCAGTCTGGGCTGGTTTCTCCAGATCCCAAATAAGACTCCCCACTGGCAGAGCTGTAGAGTTGAGATCTCAGCTGAGTGGCCAAGCCAAAACCTCTAGCACCCTCTCTGTCCAACTAGCACTTTGTGTCCCTGCCTAAGTAGCTGACACATACACTCACCGAGGTTTGATTTACTTACACACACATCTGGAAAAGCTGGCACAGGTTTACTAGCTATGCCCCCTTTTGCCCAGACTATACAGTAGTTATCACTGCCACCAGCCAGCTCCTTATCAGCTACTTTAAAGGACCTTAACAAAGGGTGTCCAATCTTACTGTATGTAATGTTAATATCAATACAAATGCCAGTCTGAGCAAGGCTATTAGGAGTCACCAAATAAATATGCAAGTACTCTCACAGATTAAATCTCTCTACAAAGCTCAGCCACAATGAAAGGTTTAAATATATTTAATAATAAACAATAAAAGAGCAAGATAATATTAAATATATAGTTACAGTGACATCAGAGTTAAAAATCACTGGAAATATTTAAAACAACATTGCAGGACAGTTTCAAATAAAGAAAGACAAATATCAAAACTACGTTTTGCTATACTCCTGACTATATCTAAGAGAATTACTATACCCTAGTAAACTTACTTAAGAGCAAGGCAGATGTAATGAATGGCTCTTCTCTAGTTGCTGTCAGATCAAATACAACATACAGAATGCTGTCTCCAAGAGACTTCCGAAATTAGTATCTTGAATATTACTGCTGGGATAACTTGTAGAATAACATCATTGCTTGTCATCTGACTCTATCCCAGGCCCAAAACAACCACTCATGGCAGCTGGTAGCATTTAGCATCTACTGGGAAAATACATAGACCTCAGATCTGATGGAAGTCATAAAACAATAAAACACTTCCAGGACAATATAGAAAACTCCCTAGTTTTAGACGTTTTCAGTTTCAGTGCAGCAAGGAGACACAGACAACAAATTGTTTATGGCTTAGCCATAAAGTAATTTAATTTCAGTTCATTTTTTTCTGAAGTTAACCTCAGGTATTCAAGTTTGCACTGTTAAAAATATACATTTGAACACTTACAATAGTGCATGTACATTTTTGTTCTATTCCAGTAGGGTACACTGTGGATACATTTCAAACAGCAGTTTGTAAAATATCTCTTCAGCACACGTCTGTACAAACCTAGTTTGATGTAAACATTTTTTTTTATTTAACATTTGTTTACCGGGAAAGTCTGACTTGGTATGAAGCCAATTTTCAGCGTAGGCCTGGGGAGAAATGCTCCAGACACATCTTTGTAACGTGTGAAGAAACCAGAGTAGCCAGAGAAAACCCATACGAATACAGGGAGGACATGCAGACTCTGCACAGAAGGCACTTCACCCAAGAATCGAACCAGAGAACCTCTTGCTGTGAGGTGACAACACTACCACTGCGCCATCCGAGACATGACTTAGACATGACATACGGTTCTAATATACTGTAACACAAGCATCTTGTATATGTCAGGTTGGTATTCACAAATACAAACTCAAAAAAAACCGCCAAACTATTTAAAAACAAAAAAGCGAGGTTGAAAAAGTGCAATTACAAACTTGAAATACGAACTTAAACACAGGTTTATTAGCACTTTCGGAGAGAACAATGTCTCTCCTTCCTCAGACAATATTCAAAAACATTTACTCAAGTACTTATATACAATCATGATAATGGCTAATTAAGTAATTAGCCAGGAAACTCAAAACCATTTAAAACCACAAACTGCATAAAACCTTAATACATAAAAACTTACTCAGGAAAGCCCTCAAAAAACTCATCTTCTACCAAGTTATAATAAGACAACATACATTTTTACTAACCATAACTTGACCCAAATCTAAAAGCATAGGTGTTCATTACACTTTATATGAATAATTACCTACATGTTCTTTACCTAAAATATAGGATAAATAAGAATGCAACAGTGCGTCGTGTCCAAATAAGCACGAAAAAAATATATAAACCAATTCAAATCAGAGCTATATGTGTAACAAATCTCAAGCTCAAAAGGCAAAAGTTACCTTTTCATGGCAAGATGTTTAAGAATACTACTAATAAGAAACAAACTCATTGAGTCCAGGATACATATGAGCGGCAGTTCTAATCTGCCAAAACGCCTCTTCCATCTCTAACTGGATTTGCCAAGGTCTCCCTCTTAGGTCGATTTCCATATGTTTAAGAATGGCAAATTTAAAACTATGCTCTGTATGTCCTATAATATGCCTGGCCAGAGCATTAGTAGAGTCCTTCCTACTAATAGCGTAAAACAGTGTTCATAAATGCGCTGCTTAAATTTCCTTTCAGTTTTACCTATGTAGAAAGCAGCGCATTCCACACAACAAGCTGAATACATCATGCTTCTAGTCTCACAATTATATTTGCCTCTAATACTATATGTTGCATCTCTGATTTTCACTTTGGGTCCTGTACTAACATATTTACATTGTCGACATGACCCACACTTAGCCATTCCAATATTTTTAGCGTGTCCTGTATGCTGCTTACCTTCAAGTATAGATTTTAAGTTAAATCCTCTCCTATAAGTAAATTTAGGTTCAGCTCCAAGTGCTTTAAACAGAGCGCTGTCCCCTATAATGAGGGCCCAATTCTTACTAAAGACCTCTCTTATTTTAAAATGATCCAAATTGTAGGTACACAGAAAACTTGTGCTGTAACTACGATCGTTAACCTTATTACCAGCAGCTCTTACATTACTGATTTCTACTTCACTCTGGGTAGTAAAATTTGACAAGATTGGACTAAAATGGCCTATTTGTCGTTTATGAACAACTTCAGATGCAATATTAATCACCATAAGAGGCAGGTAACCTCTATTGGTAAACATAGCCCCCAAATGCTCACATTCCTCGATGAAGTCTGTTTCATCGGAAATCATCCTAGCTGCCCTTACCATTTGTCCTTTGACCACAGCCTTTTTCTGGTGGTAAGGATGGCAGCTAGTGAAATGTAAGAACGCATTGGAATAGGTGGGCTTCCTGTAAATCGCACTTTTATAACTGGAATTAACCCTGTCCTTAGACAAGAGAATATCCAGAATGTTGATACTGTTTTCCTGTAAATTATAAGTAAATCAAGGAAATTAGTCATAAAGGAAATGTTGGAAATGAAGGACGGCACCAATGCTAAAGGCCCCGTCCAGATGATAAACATGTCATCCTGGTACCTAGTGTACCAGGCGACGTTATTTTGAAATAAGTTTTTAAACAACAGTGTTTTTCCCAATGCGCCATGATGCAATTGGAGAAGCTTCCGCCACAGGGTGAACCCATTGCCACCCCAGATTTCTGCAAGTATATTTTACCATCAAAAAACATGTAATTGTAGGTTAATACAACCTCTAAAAGGGTTTATACCAAATAGATGGTATTGTTGTTAATTTTCCTAGAATTTAAAAACTCTCTTATCCATTCAAGACCTAAGTTTTAAGGTATGACTGTGTATAAATCCCTTACATCAATCATAAGAAAACAATAATCTTGGTTGTAAGGGATTTTGTTAATGTCATACAGGAAGCTCCACGAGTCCTTGCATATTTGTGGTTCTTGTTCATCTAAAGGCCTTAAAATGCTATCAACATATTTGACACACGCATAAGTAATAGACCCTCGCCAGTCGATTATGAGTCTATAGGGTGGGTCACTAATCGATTTATGAATCTTAGGTGTGCCAAATAGAACTGATAATTTGGGGGCGATCATGTTCAAGTAACAGTGTAAATCAATATCTGTAACCCCTTCTAAGAAGAGGTCTTCAAGAATGGACCTGATTTTATTGTAAGCTGAATTTACTTCACTAATGCTAGCTAGTGTGTAGGAACTAGTGTTGAGTTGACTTTGCATTTTTTTTAACATAAATATCATGATTCATAAAGATGAGCCCACCACCCTTATCGGGTTTCATGACACTTATATTACATTGCCGTAGCATGTTGATAAAATCACATTGATTTTTAGTGATATTGATGTTACTTTTACTGTTGATAACCCTATTATTAGCTATGGCCCTTATTATTAGCTATGGCCCTTAAATCTAATTCACACATCTTTTCAAAAGAATGTAGAATTTCATGTAGTGGTGGGTTAAAAACACTAGAGACTCTTAAAGAACTAATGAGGGTAGACTTCCCTCCCAAAAGAACTTTTAAATTCAATTTACGCACAAACAATTTCAGGTCAATAATGGTTTTGACCAAGTCAATATGAGAATCAGGGACAAATGAAAAGAAGTCTACAATGTCCTGGTTAACATCAAAAATGGTATATTTATAAATTTTAAAGTTCCCTTCCGAACTAACTATAACACAGGGATTAGTGAGATGATACATCATCTCCGGCGCTGAATTCGCCTGTTCCTCGTGTTCACTTGATTCCTGCTCATTCTCGAATTCGTTTGGGCATTCCGACTCCTTGGAAAACCCTGTTGATTGTTGGAATCTAGTCCGTTATTATTAGGACCATTCTGTTGTTGAGACTGAGAATTACTGTAGCCATCATTGTTGTTATTATGACTACTAGTATTGTTATTGAGCAGTCTCTCGCTACGATGGAGGGGCCATGCCTCGTCAACCTGTGTGTTAAATGCACTGCCCTGAGCCCTATTGGGTTCTTCATGCATATTGTCATTAACTGCATATTGTCATTAACTGCAGTGGGGGTATCTAAAACACTGGCAGTCTGTGATGTAGGGGGTGGAGAGGGTATGCTCTATTAGTTGAATATTCATGCATATCTCTAGCAATTTTCTTCTTTTTGTTGTTAGACATTTTAACCATAGTTGCCTCAATACTAGTGAATATACGAACATATTCATACTTATACCGCAAAAAGTCACAGTCTGTTGTAATAGTATGTTCCAGTAGTTCAAGTTCACTTTTCAGAACATAGACTTCTGATTTGTACTGAGCTATAAGCAAATTGATAAACTCAAACCCTTGTTTATCAAATAATGTAAGAAGCTCCTGATGGAATTGGGAGCCTTCTATAAGACCTACTGGAAAACGCCATTGCCGCAGGTCTTTAGGAATAAGTTTTTTATCTAAACACTCTTGCAAATAAGCAATTTCGAGTTGTAGTTTTTTACATCTAAACAGTTTGCGATCGAAATTGCTTATCAAATTGGTGATGTTACTCACAGCCACGTCCTGCTCATGTTGATTCCCCGTAGTGCTCACATTGCCAAAAAAGTTGTTGTTGTTTAAAAAGTTACTGATAGATGGAAGCGAAACAGTATCCAAATTCAAGGAACTACTGCCTTGCATAGAATTACGATGTCGCTGTAAGTTGGAGCCTTGGCTGGCTTGAATGTCCAAAGACCCGGGAGAATGTCCGACGTTGTTGTTCACTGATTGGGCAAGGTTAGTACCAGTTACAATTGCATAGTTACGCTCCGGTGAATTATGTTGTCTTGATAGAATGGAGGGCAGACTCCTTAAGGCAACACTGTTTCCAATACTAGGAAAGGAGTCAATTCATTGGGTGAGGCTAACCACTCGACCCATTAAAATGTGGATGAGGGCTGTTAAATTACCTTCAGCGTTCGCTTCAACGGTTACAGGCTTATTATTGTTGTTGTTTTCGCTGTTCTGGTCCACTTGAGTGAAAAGCGAGCCTTGAGGTGACGCTCCAAACTCGCTCGCCATACTAACAAACAAATACAAACTCAAAAAAAACGCCAAACTATTTAAAAACAAAAAAGCGAGGTTGAAAAAGAGCAATCACAAACTTGAAATACGAACTTAAAAAACACAGGTTTATTAGCGCTTTCGGATTTTTCAATTTATGGTTAGTAAAAATTTATGTTGTCTTCTTATAACTTGGTAGAAGATGAGTTTTTTGTGAGGGCTTTCCTGAGTAAGTTTTTAAGTATTAAGGTTTTATGCAGTTTGTGTTTTAAATGGTTTTGAGCTTCCTGGCTAATTACTTAATTGGCCATTATCATGATTGTATACAAGTACTTGAGTAAATGTTTTTGAATATTGTCTGAGGAAGGAGAGACATTGTTCTCTCCGAAAGCACCAATAGACCTGTGTTTAAGTGCGTATTTCAAGTTTGTGATTGCTCTTTTTCAACCTCGCTTTGGTATTCACAAATGACATATAATTATTTACAAAACTCCAGACAGCTGTGCTGGCAGTATCTCTCTGTCACACTTCTATATAAATTATGCTGATATTCACAAATGATATATAATTTACAAAATTCCAGACAGCTGAGCTGGCAGTATCTCCTTTCGTGACAGCAAGTAAGTGGGTTAAAATAAAAGTGGAGTTTAAAAATACGGCAGAAATAAAAAAGAGATATGGTTCGGAAGTAATATGAATTATTTATAGGGGTTGACAAAGGGTAAATTACTGCAGAATATGGGAAACAAGAAAAGGAAAATACAGTTGTGTACACTTACCATAAATGTAGATGTTAGAGTATATTCACTGTTACTCATCACATTCTGGTTATCCCTGCCAGGGTAGCCCTCGGCCAGCCTGAATACCAGAGACTTAGTATTTCTAGGTCTGTTGCTGTCGCTCGAGGACTGACGTCAGGTCATCAGTGGTATACAGTAAGACAGCCGACGCCATTACATCAGTTTTTCTTGCCCTAACCTGTCAGAAGCCCCAAAAGTAGGAGGCCAGGTTCTGGTGGAAGAAACCCACCAGTGGAAAATAAATACCAATATGTCCCTTGTAAGGAAATGAGAACAACAAGGAAGAATGGCAACACAAGGAGAAAGAGAAAAAAAGGAGATGGAGGGAGGGAAAAGTACAGTTGTGTACACTTACCATAAATGTAGATGTTCTGAGTGTATTCACTGTTGCAGTCATTACATTTGGGTTACCTGCTTGCAGGTAGCCCTCAGTCGGCCTGATTAACAAAGTCTTGGGTCCTGCGTCGGTTGCTGTCCCTTCTTCCATGAAGCCATTACATCAGGTTTTCTTGCCCCAGATGTCAGGTGCCCCCCTAATGGGAAGCAATTAAATATACAAGTACAAAGATATACCTCCAACAAAAAAGCAAATACACCAAAAAGGCTTTTAAGCATAGTACAGGAAAGTAGAGGTATAGCCAAAAGAAGTTAGGGGGCTGGAGGGAGGGTAACCAGGACTGCAACAGTGAATACACTCGAACATCTACATTTATCTGTACTATGTTCTTCGTGTTTCACTGTTGCAGTCATTACATTTTGGTAGATTCCCAAAGCTATTGTTGGGAGGAGGAATTTAGATAGCATTAGGGCCAGCTATAAGGCCCTGCAAGACTGCAGTGGCAAAGCCAGCTCTGGATTTAGAGACAATTGGCAAATGATAATGCTTGGTGAAAGTATGTACAGAACTCCAGGTAGCAGTTTCTAGGAAGTCCCTGGTAGGGACGCCTCTGAGAAAGGCTGTAGAGGTAGATGCAGCCTGGTGGACTGAGGTCTGATCCCCTGGTGATAGGTTTTCCATGGTGCTTATAGAAGAAATGAATGCAATGGCTTATCCATTTAGAAATGGTTTGCTTTGAAATAGCCTTCCCCTCTGCCCCTGCAGCAAATGCCACCAGCAGTTGTTCAGCAGATTTCCTTTGAGGTTTAGTCCTGTCCAAGTAGAATCTAAGTTGTCTGTGCACATCTAAGGAATGCAGTATCCATTCCCCTTTATTCTGTAGATTGGGAAAGAAGGTTGGCAAATGAATGGACTGATTAAGAGCCACACTGGATACCACCTTGGGCATGAAGGATGGATTGGTTCTGAGGGACACCCTGTCCGCATGAAAGATAATGAAAGGCTCCACTCCTATAAGGGCCTGTAATTCAGATACCCTTCTAGCTGAAGTGATTGCTAAAAGGAAAGCTGTTTTCCAAGAAAGACATTTTAAGTCTGCAGTAGCATCTGGCTCGAAAGGAGGTAGAGTGAGTTTCTCCAAGACAAAGTTAAGGTTCCAGGCTGGGGTTTGGAGCTCTCCTGGGTGGTCTCAAATTTTTTGCCCCTCTGAGGAACTGCTTGAGCAGTGGATGAGAGAAGAGGGAAGGTTCTGTGTTATAATGAGCTGAAATGGCTGACGCATGGATTTTAATGGAGGAAAAAGACAGGCCCTTGTGAAGCATCTCAGTTAAGTATTGTAAAATCTGAGGTAAATTGGGTGCTGCTGTGCTCATCCCTTGAGATTGGTTCCAGGCACAGAATCTTTTCCATTTTTCAGCATAAGATTTTCTAATACTAGGCCTCCTCGCCTCTAAAATGATATCCATCACAGGTTTGCTGAGGGATGGTAAAAGGAGAGATTAAGTAATTAGCCAGGCTGCAAGGTTCAGTGTTAGAAGCCGAGGGTGCAGAATCTGGTTCTCCTGCTGAGACAGCAGGGAAGGAGTCTGAGGCAGGTGCCATGGAGATAACCATGCCACACTGCGCAGGAGGGGGTACCCAGTGTTGGCTCGGCCAGTCTGGAGCAATCAAAATCATCCTTGGTTTGTCCCATTTGATTTTTAGTAGTACTTTGGAGAGCAGAGGCAGAGGGGGGAAGGCATAGACTGATAGTTTTTTCCAGCTGAAGGACAGTGCATCCACTTTCCAGGCTTGTTTGTGGGGAGTCCTTGTTCAAAATTTGTCCAAATTTGTCCATTTAGTAGTTCTGGGGAGAGGCAAACAGGTCTATATCTGGGCTCCCCCATTTGCTTGTCAATGTGTTGAAAATCCTTGGTTCCAGTTTCCACTCGTGTGGGTCCACGAGGTTTCTGCTTAGTCCGTCTGCCAGTGTATTTAACTTTCCTGGCAGGAATTGAGCTTGTAGGTGCACTTGGTAGCTCAAGGCTTTGTTCCACAATGCCATGGCTAGCCTGCAGAGGGGGTAAGAATGTGTACCCCCCTGCTTGTTTATGTACCACAAAACAGTGGTGTTGTCCATCTTTACTGTTAGTTGTCCTGGAAGAATGTGATCCTTGAAGGCTGTCACAGCATTCTGTACAGCTAACATTTCTTTTTGATTGATATGCAGGTGCATTTGACTTGGGTTCCATTTGCCCTGAATGCATTTCCCTGCCAGGTGAGCCCCCATGCATAATCTGCTAAGTCTGTTGTTAGGGTTTGTGCGGCAGGGGGTGGTGTGAAAGGTAGTCCCTTGTTTTGGTGGCAGGCCTCTGCCCACCAAAGGAACTCTAGGCGTAGGCAAGGTATGACAGGAATCATTGTTTCTAGGCCTTGAGAAATTTGACACCATAGGCTTTTTAGAGACCACTGTAGTTTATTTATTTATTTGCAATTTGATTACCGGGGAAGTCCACTGTGCCGAATTGACCCATTTTCAGTGGAGGCCCGGGGAGAAAAGCTCCAAGATGCATTATACAATTTAGATACAAATGATAGTTAATATTAAAGATCTTATGTACAACAGTTACTCATAAATGCATTCAATATCATGCATAGTTAACAAATTCATTAAGCTTGAAGGTAGGGATCACACAGTTTCATTTGAGGAAAACAGATATGGGTTAGGTGTGGAAACAGTTGACATACAAACCTTTTAAGAAAATGTAAATACGCTTTACATACACACATCAACAGTAGAATGCTATTTACAATATTTACAACGTTGGGCTGTGTGAGGGTAGCTGTAGGAGGTGAGAGCTTAGAGAGAAGCTATAGAAATTGTTGAGAGCTTCGATAGGCTCATAGGAAGATAACTATGAGAGTTGTAGAGCTTGGGAACCAGAGCGAGAACCCCCTTGGATTAGGTTGGGTGAAGGCAGGTACATTTCCATTTAGTGGACAGGTGTTTGAATAGTTAGGTTTTGAAGTTTTCTGAGTTCGGTATGGTTCTTAGCGTGGAGGGAAGGGAATTCCATGTTTTGCCTAGTGAGAAAGACAGGAGAAGTTAGCCAGCAGGACCTTTAGGTTTATAGATGGCAATTAAGTTCTGATTTTCAGATCTGAGAGCACTGTTGGGTGTATAAGGGGGAAGAATGTTAGTTAAAGCGGGACATTTTGTTGGGTGGTATTTTTAGATTTAGAGGCAAATTTAGAGATTTTGTTGTAGCAGTTTTCTCGTTTAGAGGTGATAGAGGAGGACAGGCTGGTTAGGAGAGGGGCTCCGTATAATAAGGGAGGAAGAAGATAAGTAGAGGCCAGAGTTTGCCTGGTAGAGCTGGAGAGAAAGCGATTATTCCTATACAGCATACCTAGCGTTTGGTGGGCTTTCTTAATATTTTGTTGAATATGAATATCAAACTTGACGTGTTCATCTACAGTAATGCCAAGTAGTTTGGCAGAAGGGACTACTTCTATAGGTGAGATGGTTTGACTATAGACTTTGAAGTTGTTTTTATCGTAGGAGAGCGTCATTGTGGGAAGGAATAGTAGAATCTTTGATTTATTTGCATTGAGAGAGAGGTGGTTTTGGCGCATCCAGTTTTCAGTTGTTGAGAAGGCAGTTTGGGTTTTAGTCAGCAATTCAGAGAGGTTTGAGGCAGAGCAGACCAAGGATGAATCGTCTGTGTATTGAATGATTTTAGCATCAGGAATAGCAGTGTGAAAGTTATTGATGAAGATGTTAAAAAGCATTGGCCCAAAGATGGATCCCTGTGGTATGCCAGTTGAGGTAGGTAGGAAGGAAGAGATGGAGTTTTTCCAGATGTCTGATAGATAGCTGGAGATCAGGATAAAGCATTATATGAGAGATTAAGGTTTGAGGGATGACAGAGAAGGTGCATGTGGGAAACAGCATCTTTAGACAGATCAAGTAAAACAGTAGAAACTAAGTGGCCTGAATCTCGGGCTTCACTGACAGTTTCTAGGAAAGAGAGTAGAGCGGTTACTGTGCTATGGCCTGGACGGAAGCCATGCTGGGTAGGAGTGAGAAGATTGTTTTGGGTCAGGAAAGGCATAAATTGGAGGTGGATGCATTTTTCTAGGATTTTGGAGATTGGTGAGAGCAAAGCAATGGGGCGAAAATTTGAGATGCTGGTATTTTTGCCTCCTTTATGAAGAGGAAGAATATAAGCTGAGCAACAGAGTTTGGGGACATATGATTCTTTTATGGATCGGTTGATAATGATGCTGATTGGGAGTGCAATGCCATCAGCAGTACATTTTAGGAAGGAAGAGGCAATATTGTCGGGAGTGTTAAAGCAAGGTTTAGGTTCGGACAAAATTTTTTTTTTAAAAAGTTAGTGGAGATGGGTTTGAGTTCAAAACAGATGAGGTGAGTTAGAAGGGGGAGAGTGTAGAGCAGTTGGGTTATTAATGGGAAATGTCTTGGTGAGTGTAGTAATAGTGTATGAAAAATGAGTTAAATTCAGAGCCTAGTTCGAGATCAGATTTACTTGGGTCAGGACAGGGATTATTCTTGGAGCCTGGATTGAGGAGTGAGTTTACTGAGTTCCAGAATTTTGGGGGATTTTTATTGTTATTGGACTGAAGTTGGATATAGTAGGATTTTTTTGTCTTTGGTGATTAGTCGTTTTGCACAGTTGCGGAGCTGTTTATATTGGAGCAAGGTATTGTCCAGTTTACTGTTCTGGTAAAGCTTCCATAGTTTGTCTTTGTGGTGCATAACCTGTTTTGTCTCTTTAGATAGCCAAGGAGCAGTTTTAGTTTTTATCCTTTTGTTTCTTAGAGGGGCTAGTGAGTTTACAGTATCAAGGAAGACAGAGTTGAAGTATTCTACAGCCTTGTCAAGAGGAAGGATGTTTAGAATTTGCCAGTTCATTTATTTGAAAGCATTTGAGCAAGTAGTTGGGTTGAAGCTACTGAGGTTTCGACTTTGAATGTACTGATGCTGGTGTGGGGACGAACTAGTTGAGCGATGCATGAAGGCTGGGAGGTGTTCGCTAAAAGTATCAGGAATTTTGACAGAATTGGTTATTTTATTTGGATTTGAGACTAGGATCCAGTCTATAGTAGATCCGGGAGAGTTTACTTTGTTAGGTCGAGTGATGGAGAGGATTATTTGAGTGAAGTTATAGAGGTTAATGGATAGGGAGGGAGAGGGGCAATTGATTGTATTCCAGTCAATATTCACATCACCAAGGATATAAGTTTCATAGCTAATTTCAGTAGAGGCCCATAGGAGAATATTTTCAAGTGTAGAGATATTGTTACCAGGTGAGATATATATAGGGCAATGATGAAGATATTTTTATGTTTATTTAGTTTTAGAATTCCAGCAGTTAGTTCAGTGTTCTGGAATTGAGGAATTGGAATTAAGGTAAGAAGGTTCTAGTACACTAGGGCAGTGCCTCCACCTTTTTTATTTAGTCAGTATTTTCTGAGACAATGAAATCCTGGGGGCAGAATCTCAGAGTTGGAGATAAAGGGCTTGAGCCAGGTTTTCAGAGATGGCTAGGATATCTGGTTGGTTATGGCTTAACCAAGCTTGAAATTGGTGTACTTTGTTGTTTAGACTTTGTGCATTAATTGTAAAAATCTTTAGGGTGTTGAGATAGGAGGAAAAGGGTAAGGGATGAGTGTTGTTAATAAAGGATGTAGGACCAGGGTTAGGATGGATATCACCAGCTTGGACTAGGTTGTTGAATGAGATATCCTTTAGCCATATTGGTCTGCCAGGCATGAATTTTGGTAGATTGTAGAGTGGAGCAGGTGACAGTATCTTGACTTTAGAGAAGAGTTTAGGGTGGAATAGGTGCAGAGGGTTGGGCTGAATGAGAGAAGAGGAGATAGAGTGAAAATGGGAGTAAGAGTAAGGGGGAAAGTGGGTTTGTATGGTAGTTGTCTTTGTAGGTGGTATTGGACAAGCATAGGTGGAATATGAGGTAGCATAGTATAAGGGAAGTAGGAACAGAAAGAGGAGGCTGGGGGACTGGAGGGTGTGATGACTTAAGGAGAGCATGTTGGAGCAAAGAGAGTGATATGAGTGGTTAGGAAAATAGAAAAGGCTATGAAGAAGAAAGGGTTTAAAAAGTGATGGAGGTATGCTAGAGATTTAAGGAAAGAGGAGGGGACTATAATTATTGGGTGGAGTACAGATTAAAAAGTCTAAGAAGGATGGCTATAGGTGGGAGGAGTAATGAGGGGGGAGCTGGTATTGGGTAATTAGGCTGAGAGGGTGGGGTAAGATAGGAATAAAGCTAGGAGTACTGGGGGCGGGTGAGAATTGGGGGCAGGGTAGGGGAGAGGAGTGAGCCCGTAGGGCGAACAGAGGGGGATAGAACACCAGAGGTGAGTATTGCAGAAAAATTATCAGCAAAGAGCAGTTTAAAGGCTATAGTTGGAAGGTATGTGCTAAATATGTCCAGCCAGAAAAAGAAGGCCGTCTTTAGAGAGGGTGGTTTAGCAGAGGGGAGAAGATATTTACAGTCTAAGGATATTAACTCATAACCAACCGTTTGTGAAAAAATAATACTTGTTGGGATTATAAAAAATAATCTATGATTTATATTGGTAGATGCTGCTACCTAATGGTAGAAGGAGATAGCAAACAGCAGGGATAGCTGGACCAGTCTTAGGTTTAAATATATTCTAGGGTAGTGACAACAGGAGGGGGAGAGGGCAAACTGTCTGCAGTAGGCTGCTAGAACGCACACAAGGGAGGGCAGATTAACTCTATAGATAACACTAATTAAATGTAGACGATGTACTAAGCAACATACATTTACACAATCTTGCTGGGGGGCTTCTCAGTAGTATTTTTCCAAGTACCAGACAAGCTGGCCAATTCAGGATGTCTTCAGGTGATGGCCAGAGGTATTCCTTTTGCATTTAAAGCAGGGAGGGAGCACCCTGGATGGATTAATTTACACAATCTTGTTGGGGGGGGGGTCTTCTCAGTAGTATTTTTCTAAGTACCAGGCAAGCTGCCCAATTCAGGGTGTCTTCAGGTGATGGCCGGAGGCATTCCTTTTGTATTTAAAGCAGGGAGGGAGCACCCGGGATGGATTACGGGAGACTAAAACAAGCAGCCTAAACTGCAGCACCAGCACAGAGGAGCTGTGGATGCTCAGGACAGGATTTAAAAATGGCACTTTTCCTCATATGCAGTCTTGCATATGGAATTAGAAGAATGCAGGAGGCCTTGCAGTATTTGCCTTGCAGATAGCAGGGTTTTTGTGGCCACTTGTGTGAAGTAGGTTGTCAAATGAATTTGTTTCTCTGGCATGAGGTAAGCCATCTGGGAAGTTGTATTCAAGCTTGCTCCCAGGAATATAACTTGTTGACAGGGTACTAGCTGTGATTTCTTTTCGTTTATGGTGCACCCCAGACAAGTTAGAACCCTTTGTACAAAGGCCAGATGATTCAAACGTATGTCCTGGCTTTCTGCCTGAATTAGACAATCGTCCAGGTATGGGTATATTTGAATATTTCTTTGCCTGCAAAATGCAATAATTGGAGCTAGGCACTTTGTGAATACCCTGGGTGCAGTAGATAAGCCAAAGGGCAGTGCAGAGAACTGATAGTGTGTGCAGCCTGCTTTGAAGCATAGGTATCTTCTGCAAGATTCCCCGATTGGGATGAGCAGGTATGCTTCTTTTAAATCTAGTGTTGCCAACCAGGCATCTTTGCCTGGCATAGGAAGAAATTAGTGAAAAGTCAGCATCTTGAATTTTGTAATCTCTAAAAAGGTGTTTAGAGTAGACAGGTCCAGGACAGGACACCATGAATTGTCTTTTCTGGGTATTAGGAAAAGTCTTGAGTAGAAACCTTGTCCCTTTTCCTCTTCTGGTATCAGTTGAATAGCCCCCATGATTAAGAGAGAAAGTACTTGTTTTTGGGACTCTGCCCACTGATTTGGGGGTAGGTCCGGCCACCCGCTTGGTGTTGGCAATGTGTGGAAATGAAATCTGTATCCCTGGGACACTATATTTAAAACCCATTTGTCCTGGGTAATGGGTTCCCAATTCTTTGCATGAAGTGCAATCTTCTCCCCAAAGGGGCAGTCAGTTGATAAGTGCTTGGAAATTATAAAAGGAAGTCACTGAGACAGTTTACCATAGGAGGGAGTCTTATTATTCCCAGATTTGGAAGTGGAGGCCCCCCCCACTGCTTAGCTGTGTGTGTCCCCTGGGACTAAAACCTGGGGTTTTTGCTGTGTCTGGGTTTGGCTTGAGAAGACCTGGAATGGGCTGGAAAGGACCAATTCTTAGAGGGCCAATGCCTACTAAATCCAGAAGTCTGAGCTTGTAAACAATCTTTAACAGTTTGCACAGATTTAGCTTTATCTTCCATCTTTTTAAGAACTTCCTCAGCCTTGTTGCCAAACAGGCGGTCCTGATTTAAAGGAGCATCCAACAATTTAGCTTTAACATGATCAGGCAAAGATTGCTCCTTAAGCCAAGCATGCCTTCTGAGCACAGATCCAGTAACAGCAGCCCTGCAAGAGGCCTCCAATGAATCAAAACCACATTGCAAAGTATGTTTTCCAACTTGTTCAGCAGAATGCATTAAATCCTGTAATTCTTTATTTTCCACACAGTCAGGAATCAGCATCATTTTCTGTTTAAGCAGTCCATTAGCATGCTGCTGACACTTTAACATATGAAACTGGCATAAAGTCCTAATGGCCAAGGTTGCAGAAGTGTAAACCTTCTTACCCCATCTATCCAGTGCCCTGGAGTCTCTATCAGAAGGGTTAGGACTTTTAGCAGTAGAAGCTTTAATGCCCTTGGGCCCCTGTGAAATAGTCTCTGGATCTGCAATAGGATTTTTAAAAAGGAACCTGGACTCGGGGACCCTGTAGTATCTGTCAGGTTTTCTGGGAGCAGGAGACAGGGAATCAGGGGCTAAACTAGATTCCGAAAAAGCATCATCAACAATGTCTAGTACAGTAGGAATAGCTAAAGGCCTATGCTGAGGTAGGAGAAGGAAATCCCTAAGCCTCGTTTTGAATCAGAAAAATCCTGGCTTTCCCAGTGGAAATGCTCCCTTAGAGTAGGTAAGGTTTCCACAAAAGAAAAATCCTCAGGAGGGGAAGCAGAGGGAATGGAGTCCTCCGCATCGGAATCTTCATATGTAGATAAGGGCAAATCCCGATCATCAGAAGAATCTGAAAAAAACTGAATCCTGATCAGAAGATTCATAATCAACTTCAGTCCTATGCCTCTTAGAAGGGGGGGGGGTTGGCTACCCCTGATCAGAGTTATTAGATCTTCAGCCATTCTTATCATTTGTTTTTTAGGCATAGAGGCCTGAGCATGTGGCCTGGGCATTGTTTTTTTAGGCATGGATAGAGATTTAGGCCTAAGTAAAGAAGGAGGTGGAGTCTGTTTAATATGCAAGTCTGTAGGCCTGAATACACCCTCAGAAGCTGGTGCCTGCACAGCGGCTCCAGATCCATCCAAGGCAGAGACATCCGCGGGTTCCATAGTTGAAGCATCTCACGGCATACCGGACTCCCGATGGGTCTCAGTAGAGGCCTGTGGATCAGAAGTAGCGGGTATCAGGGGCTGCGAAAGCACCTCACTGAGTACCGGTGAACTGGCGACTGGCTTAGGACAAGCGTCGTCGGCAATTTTGGACCTCGGCGGCCTGTCTATGTCTTTATCTTTGCATTTTTTTGGTATCCCGGTACTCGGGTGGTTAACCTACGACATTTCTGGAAAATTAAACCAAGAACCGAAGTATTTAGAGGCGAAAATATACCGACGATGGATAGTGCACTGATTAAATAAAGCACAAAACCGACAGCAAGGTACGTCATGGTCAGGGCCTAGACAAGGAATACAGTATGAATGAAAATCTTTATGCGGTATTTTCTTTCCACAAGTAATGCAATTATTAACTTTTACTGACATCGGTAAGGAGCAAGAAAAAGTTTCCCCAACGTGGTACTTAACTTTAGTTGAAGACTTCAGTTCTGAAACTCGAAAACGAAAATTTCAGGAGTCTGCAGACCGGCACTTGCGAACTGCTTCTGCTTCGGGCACCGCACAGCAAGAAAGACTGATGTAATGGCATCAGTTGCATGTTTTAAACTCCTGATGACCTGACATCATGGAAGAAGGGACAGCAACCGACACAGGACCCAAGACTTTGTTAATCAGGCTGACTGAGGGCTACCTGCAAGCAGATAACCCAAATGTAATGACTGCAACAGTGAAACACGAAGAACATCCATGACTGCAACAGTGAATACACTTGAACATCTAAGTCTACACAACTGTACTATGTTCTTCGTGTTTCACTGTTGAAGTCATCACATTTGGGTAGATTCCCAAAGTTAAGGAAAATGGTGGAGGCAGTCAAGGAAGTCAGGGGCTGGCTAGGATGCCCTGCAAGACTGCAGAGGCAAACCCTGTCCAGGATTTGGAGGAGAGAGACAGGTGGCAATGTTTGGTGAAAAAGTGTGAACAGATGTCCAGGTGGCAGCCTTCAGGATGTCCCTGGTGGGGACTCCTCTGAGGAAAGCTGCAGAGGTGGTGGCTGGTCTGGTGAAGTGTGTCCTGACCTCCTGGGGGGAGGCTTACCATGCTGCTTGTAGCAGAAATGGATGCAGTGTGCTATCCATTTGGAAATTGTTTGCTTGGAGATGGCTTTGCCTTCTGCCACTGTAGCAAAGCTAACCAGCAGCAGACTTTCTGAAGGATTTAGTCCTGTCCAGATAGAATCTGAGCTGTCAGTGCACATCTAGAGAGAGTGAAGAATCCTTTCCCCCTTGTTCTGGGGATTAGGAAAGAAGGTGGGCAAATGAATGGATTGGTTGAGAGCCACACTGGACACCACCTTGGGCATGAAGGATGGGTTAGTTCTGACAGATACCCAGTCTGCAAGGAAGATGATGAAGGTTTCCACAGCCATGAGTGCCTGCAGCTCAGAGATTCTTCTGACTGAAGTGATGGCCAGAAGGAGGGCTGTCTTAAATTTAGCTCTGCAGAAGACGATGGTTTGAAAGGAGGCAGGGTGAGCTTTTCCAAGACAAAGTTAAGATCCCAAGCCGGTGTTGGTGCCCTTATGGGGGGGGGGTCTCAATTTGCTAGCCCCACTAAGGAACTGTTTGATCAAAGGGTGTGAGAAAAGGGGCTGCTCAGTGGGAAAATGAGCAGAAATAGCAGAGGCATAAATTTTTATAGAGGAGAAAGAGAGACCACTGTGTAGTAGGTCAGCTAAGTAATCCAGGATGAGAAAGATGTAGAGCTGTTACATATTGACCCCCTTAGTCTGGGTCCAAGTGCAAAACCTTTTCTATTTATCTGCATAAGACTTTCTGGTGCTAGGGCATCTGGCCTCATGAATAACATCCAGAACCTGGTTTACTGAGAATGACAGATTGGTTCAGGGTTAGAGAAGCTGCCAAACTGTGTGTCTGCAATTGGGGAAGCATGAATTCCCCTTCACGCTGGGTTAGGAGGTTTGGAATCTGAGGACGATGCCATGGAGGCAGCGGGGACAGGCTGCGCAGGAAGGGGTACCAGTGCTGTCTGGGCCAGTCTGGGGCTATAAAAATGGTCCTTGGTTTTTCCTCCCTTATTTTGAGCAGTACCCTGGGGATGAGAGGAAGGGGAGGAAAGGCATAGATTGAGAGGTTGACCCATGGGAAGGACCGGGCATCCACTTTCCAAGCCATGTAGTGATGCTCCCGGGTGCAGAATTTGCTGAGCTGATGGTTGGTGTGGGAGGCAAAGAGGTCGACCTTCAGGGTTCCCCATTTCTGAGTTATTAGGGTGAATGTACTTCTGTTGAGCCACCACTCTTGTGGGTCCAGAAGGTTTCTGCTTAACGGGTCTGCCAGGGAGTTGAGAGAGTCTGGTAGGTATTGTGCTAACAGGTGTATTTGCATGGAAGTAGCTGTAAGCCAAAGGGTCATGGCTAGCCTGCATAGAGGGTAGGAGTGAGTCCCTCCCTGCCTGTTGATGTATCACATCACAGTGGTGTTGTCTGCTTTGATCAGGAGAACCCCTGGAGAGAGAAGGAGTTTGAAAGCTATCAAGGCGTGGTGCACATCCATCATCTCTTTTTGACTGATGTGCAGGGGGATTTGCTGTGGGCTCCACTGGCCCTGTATGCACCTGCCATCCAGTTGTGCACCCCAAGTGTAGTCTGATGCATCTGTGGTGAGGGTCTGGGCAGCGGGGTGTGGGGAAAAGGGCAGTCCCCTGTTATGGGAACATGCTGTTGCCCAAAGAAATTCCTTTCTGAGGCAAGGAATTATAGGTAGAAGAGTTTCCAGGTCTTGAGAATGCTGATACCAAAGGCTCTTTAGGTACCATTGAAGTTTTCTCATATGCAGTCTGGCATATGGAATGAGGAGTATGAAGATGCAATGAACCCCAGAGCTTGCTGGATTTTCCTTGCAGAAAGCTGGGGCCTGGTGGCCAGTTGAGAGAAGTAGGCTGACAGGAAAATTTGTTTCTCTGGTGTAAGGTATACCATCTGGGATACTATGTCCAGACTTGCTCCTAGGAATATTATCCTTTGGGTGGTCACCTGTTTTGATTTCTTTTCATTGAATGTGTACCATGGGGAGGTTAGTAGGTTCTTTACAAAGGCCAGGTGATTGAGCATACTTTCCTGGCTGTCTGCCTGAATAAGGTAGTCATCTAAGTAGGGGTAAATTTAAATATTTCTTTGTCTGCAAACGGCTATGGACAGAGCCAGGCATTTTATGAAAACTCTGGGAGCAGTAGATACGCCAAAAGGAAGCGCAGAGAACTGAAAGTGTTCAGATCCTGCCCTAAAGCAGAGATATTTTCTGCATGATTCCTTGATAGGAATGTGGAGGCAGGCGTCTTTTAGATTCAGGGTGGCTAGCCAGGCATCCTTGGAGAGCATGGGCAGCAGCTGCTGGAGGGTGAGCACTTTGAATTTTGGGATCACCAGGAAGGTGTTTAGAATGGATATCGAGGGATGGGGGGGCCAGGTGCTTTTTTCTGGTACCCAGAAAAAGTATGGAGTAGATCTGGGAACCATTGTGGGGTTGGAAGGATGTGGAAGGAGAATTTGTATCCCTGAGACACAATGTTCAGAACCCATTGGTCCTTGGTTAGGATGGCCTAAGTGCTTGAGTGAGAGGAGAGTTTTCCACCTAGGGGCAAGTGAAGGTGGGCAGTGGGGATGTCGGGAGGAGGGGAGTCATTGTGAGTTCTTAAGTGGTGGCTTAGAACTCCCTGGTTTTGAAGTGGAGGTAGTCTACTGCTTAGATCTCTGCATTTCCCGGAGGCTGCTGTCTGGGGGAGGGGGGGTCTGCTTCTACGGGGCCTAGGCTGGGCCCGTTTACTCAGAGCAGGAAAGGACCAGTGCTTGGGACGAAGAACATCAATTGCAGAGTGCTAAAGAGAAAATAATGGTATATCTGGATAATATGCATTAATTTAAAAAGATTGCTGTTACACAACTCTTTTTTGATAACTACAGCATAAATCTTTTTAGCAAAACAACTTAAGAATCAGAAAGCAGAAGTTATTGCCAAACTTAGGAAGCCAATAACAAGAAAAATAACCAAGATCCTGTAGAGGTATTAGAGATAACTTTGTATAAAGAAGAAATGTGGAAATCAGGAAAGAGCACGAATGGAAATACTTATGGAAGACCTAAGTGTGCCAAGGTTAGAAGCAGATAAGGCTCAAAAATTAACAGTTAAGAGAAGAGTCAATAAAAACACTGACAAATGCTCAATATTCAGGAAAGTCTTCTGGAATAGATGGTATCCATGTTGAAGTCTGGAAGCTAGAAGGGAAGAAAATGATTAAGATCTGCAAGGTTTTGTTTAACATTATTTTAAAAAGAGTGGAAGCACTAACATCCTTGAAGAAAACTGTGGTGGCTGTAAAACCTAAAGATGGCAAAGATCCAGTAGACCCAGCTTTATACAGGCCCATTTCAATTTTAAACCACGATTATAAAAATGTTACCTAAAAAAATGGCAAAAGTGGTGCCAAAATTGATAGATATGGATCAATGTAGCTTTGCAGAGGGGAGGCAAACATTTGACAACGTTAAACAGAACAATGATGATCCAGAGGGATGCAGGCAGCATGTAAGAAAACACTGCTATTGTCAGTGGGTCTTTTTTTTTCAAAACAGGTTTATTGCTTTAACATAAAAGAGAAATATCATAACAATTTTATACAAGTAATTAAAAATAGATATGATTATAACATTCAACAAAACAACTAAAGTATTTACAAAGACATCCACTACAATCAGATCAATTAATTAAACTAAAATACCATGCTATTGAAATTAGGATTTTTTTAACAAATTTTGTAAATTATCCCATACAATATAATAAGATGTTTTTTCTAGTTGTTCTTGACCTAATTGTGTTTATTTCCATATGGCACACTATACTATATTCATAACATTTTTAAATTCATTGAACGAAGGAGGTGTATCTGAAATCCAATTTCTGGTTATTATTTTCCTAGCCAATGCTAGAATAGACCATAACAAGGGAAGCTTAACCTTTTTAACACTTTGAGGTACAGGTACGTTGAATAATATAAGAGATTTAGAAATAATGAAATTATCTGTAAAAAGAGCCTGCAAAAATTCATTAATTGACTTCCAGTATTCTTTCAATTTTATACAGTCATAAAACATATGAGCCCAGTCAGCATTAATTTCTACATTACATCTCTTACATAGATTATCTTTATTATTTATTTTATTCATCATCAAAGGTGTATAAAAAGATCTATGTAAAAATTTCCATGTATAAAGTCTCCAGACAATGGAAGACGTAGTTCTATAGGCAGATTCCAATATATATTGTTTATCTTGTTGATTTGGTGGGTCCCCATTAATAGAAGTGAAATAATTCCAGTATGTATCTACACTGTAAAAAGTTTCTTGTCTGATAAAGGTAAACTTTCATACATACATAAAAGTTTACCTTTATCAGAAACTTTATGTTGTAAATTTAATATCAAGTAATCAATCAGTGTTGGAATAGATTCTTTAACTGTTATAGACATTAGATCTATTTTATTAATGAGATGTTGTCTAAAGGTCTGAACCTCTAACCAGCAAGTTTCTCTTAGATCAAATTCTTGTTTTAAGAAATCTAGATTTTTAACTTTATTATCAGATATCAACTGATACCAGTACTTTAGATCATTATCTATAGCTAAATGAGTTCCTTCAGAAGTAGATGACAAAAGCATACCCTGAGTATACATTATAGGGAATATAATAAAATTCCATTCCCTATACTTAGGGTGCATGAATATAAAGTTACGATACCTAATAATAATATTTAATGGGTAACAAACCATATGTTTAGGTGTAATAGGTGAAGTACAAAATTCCTTTAGTAACCATAACATGGAGTTATTTACAATCATATTTTTATGTGTTAAGGAGATTTTCATGAAGTGCATACTAATTAGCTCCCAATAATCTTTCCATTTTGCGACATATGACTGATCTATTAATAAAGTAATAACTTTTACAATAGAAGAGATAGTATATAAATTAAAGTCTGGAAAAGAAATACCCCTTGAGACCAGCTATTAGTATGTTTCTTTAATGCAATCCTAGGTCTATTAGGTGCCCATAGGAAATTTAACATTAGTGTATTCAGTTTCTTGATAATTATTTTTGTAGGTGGAAGTATTATTGATTGTATTAAGTATAAAATCTTGGGAATATTATCATTTTAATAATTGTAAGTCTCTCCTCCATAGTAAAAAACATATTATTCCAGGTATTAAAAGATTTTGTATATTAAGAAAACAGGTATTATAATTATTATATATAATAGATTTAATATCTTTAGATAGTATTATACCTAAATAAATTATCTGACCTGAATTGGGTACATATTTAGTAAAATCACTAATGAGAATATTTTTTCGTGTATATATAGGTAGTATTTTTGTTTTTCTTCATTGAATATTAAACCAGAAATACTTTTAAAATTCATCATTTTATCAAATAGAGACTGCATAGAAGAATTAGATCCTGCTGATGTAATTAGAACATCATCTGCAAAAAGTTGAATTTTGGATGTTGTATTTTCATCTATTTCAAAACCCTCTATGTCAGTACTGTTTCTGATCAAATTAGCCCAAGGCTCCATTACTAAAGTGAATAATAGTGGAGAAAGTGGACATCCTTGTTTTGTACCTTTAAAATGGGTATTTTTGTGAAACATATGTTCCTACCTTAATATAAGCCAATGTTCCTTTGTATAAATGCTCAATTAGATTTACAAATGCATCTGAGAAGTTTGTGCACTTCAGTAAGGTAAACAGATAGTCCCAACTTACTGAATCAAATGCTGAACTTATATCAAGACTAATAAGTGCTAAATCTTTTTCCTATTTGCAAAATCAATTAATGTTAAAGTTCTTCTTATATTATCAAAAGTATTTCTATTTACAATGAAGCCTGTCTGATCTATATCTATAATGCCGGGGATGATTGTCTTCAATCTATCAGCAAAAATACTCATAAACATTTTATAATCAACATTAAGTAATGAGATATGAAGTACATCTAGTTGGATCTTTATTAGGTTTTAAAATTGGCGAAATAAATGTATATTGCCAAGATGGGGGGTTATTAACTCAGTTTGGGCCAAAATAAAAACCTTATGTATTAATGAATATGTACTTTTAGAAAGGATTTTATATATCTCTGGTATAATACCATCATTACCCGGTGCTTTGTTTGATTTAAGCTTATGTATTTGTGTAATAACCTCTGTATATGAAATACTTTTGTCCAATAGTTTAATCTGTTGTTTATTAAGCTTTTTGTTCATGTTTGTGGTTATAAACTCCTTTATTTTATCTTTAGGTTCCATGTTAATGTTATTATGGTTAATTTTGTGAAAGTGATTTCTAAATTCATCTAGTATTTCTGGTATACTAGAAACATTCTTCTTTTTCCTTAGAGAAAAGATTTCTTTGATATGGTTTTGTTTATTCAACCTTTTTGTTTTATTTTTAAGTCTATGTAAGTATTTGGGGCTTATTGAATAAGACAAAAACTTGTATTTCTCTAAAGTTATTTTAACTTTATGAGTTAAAATTTCTTTGTATTTCTCATTTAGTTTGTTTATTTCTTCAATAACTTTCTTGTCCATAATATTTTCTTTATTATTATGTTTATAAGAGTCTAATTTACTTTGAATATCTAACAACTCCTTATTCCAAGATTTCCTTTTATTATTATACCATCTGATACTTTGTCCATATAGATATGATTTTAAGGCATCCCAAACATAGACAATGGAGACTTCAGGAGTATTATTTATGTCTAAAAAATGTTTTACTTCTGAAAGTATATATTCTTTATAGTCTTTTAGTTGAGTTAAGTATGCTGGTATCCTTTTGATCTGAACATTATGAGTACTTTTTATCATGAATTCAAAAACAATTCAATTATGATCAGATATAGGATATGAAATGATTTTGGAATTAATTAAATCTGTTACCATCTGGTTAGAAATAAAGACCCTATCTATTTTTGAATAAGTTTTGTATCTGTTAGAAAAAAGGTGTATGGTAATGATTTTGAATCTGATTATTAATATCATTCAAATGATAAGAATTAGCAAAATCATTTAAATGTTTTGCATTAGATGTAATTCTTCTTTTTCCTATAGTGGTAGTATCACTTTCATGTAGTATACAATTAAAGTCACCAGCTAAAATAATATCTCCTATAGAGAATGATATGATCTTATCAAGATGATGTTTCACTGTATTAATACCAATTCCAGGTATCCAATATACATTAATTAAAGTGTAAGTCTTCCCATTAATTTGTATTGTAACCATACAAAACATTCCTTTGTCATCCTGATAAGACTTAATGGTTTTAGGAATGGGCATACTTTTATTCCATAAAATAGCCACTCCTCTTTTTTTCTGAGTGTGCTCTGAACTAACCAATACTGTACATTTGTTTGTGGCTAGTTTATCAATATCTTTTTTCAAGAGATGGGTTTCTTGCAGGAAGACTAAGTTGGCCTTATGTAAATTAATGTATCTTATTAGGCTTGCCCTTTTACATGGATTATTCAATCCATTAATGTTTAAAGAAATTCCTTTTAAAGATATCATTTGGCATTTTTAAAACTTAAGAATCTTATGATCAAAATAACAAATAACAACATAAGTAATGTTACATCTCCTCCTTTAGGTGTACCTTTAAATATAGCTGTATTTATTGAATCTCTTATGGGATTTTGTATAGGATTCAATTTTGTTTGTAGTGACAATGAGTGTACAAAATATATTGTGGATGTCAAAACTATATACATATAACAATGAACAAGTGAAAATAATGTAAGGATTAAACCTTGCATCCAGCCTGGATTCAAAAACTCCAACTTAGAGTAGTATTTATCACTCAAGTTAACCCCCTACCCTAAGCAGCAGTACCTCAGCTACCACCTTATCAATTTAATACTGGTTATATTTAACTTAAATTAACAGCTTTCAATTCAATTATCTAGCAAGACAAGACTACACATTTGATAAAACAGCATTATATAAACTAAAATAAACTTTTTTTTTTTTTTTTAAACTATTCATACTACTATATACATCTATGTAATATAATACACTTGTATTCAAATAGCATTCAAATAATCTTGATATTAGGAACCAAGAGGAGAGAGAGAAATAAAAGACGTGAAAGAGGGAGAGAGAGTGAAAGAAAGAGAGAGAGAAAAAAAAAAAAAAAGGAAGGCATATTTACATATTAATGTATGTAAAAATAAGTTCTAACATTCATTTAAATCAAAAACTTTGGCTAATATGGTTCAGACATTACATATATTAAGATGCATCTATTTTCTGTCATGTAAATGCAGTCAACAGCTTCCAAAAAAAAACCTTGAATTGCTTGTATATGAGCATTTTACTCATACTCATTATTGTCAATAGAATAAAATATTATATTTATAGAAATTGTTATAAATCATACTGCATAGTTATGCAAATTCTCAGAAACACTTGCATTATTGTAAAAAAAGCCATCTGTATTTTGTATGTCTATACTACTGCTTTAAAATATATCACATGACAATTTCTTCCAGAATAGAGTTATAAAGTTATTTATGCTTGTCAATCACATGAATTAAATGAGTTATAGTAATGTATATGTTTGGAACATAAGTTTTTAACACAGATTAGTATGCTGCAGTCAAGTAGATTTTCAAAACACTTGAATAAATGTTTCATTTTCTATGCCTTCTAAAATAAGACATTTACTTACTACAAGAAACTGCATCATTTAAAATCATTATAACTGACATATTTTATGAATTATAACATAGATATTTAAGTAATTATATAAAATAACTCACATTTAAATGTTAAAGAGTTCATTTTCCTTCACACAGTCGCATTTGCATCAGTTCTACTTCCTGGTAGAGTGTTCTTCCTGAATCTGTGATGTGTCAGTGTGATATCTGGGTCAAAGGTCATATTGACTGCTTTCAGCTTCTCTGTGAGAATTCTGAGAGTTGAAGCTTTTAAAACAACTCGAGAACACTGTTCATGAGGTAGCCCACATCCCAGATTGTCTCCCTTAACATTTTGGCGGGAAACTTGTTAAAAACTAGTGACAAACATTCATTCAGCAGTGTAAATGCATCTAAACATGACAAAACCTTCACAATGTATTTTACAGGTTATTACAGCCTCTATGTAAGTGAAATTAAGCCCAAAGTTATTAATAAGTAATAAAACTCAATATTTTTGTCCCAACTCAATTTTCATGCAAATCTTATTATTTACTGTGTCTATATGATCAAAAGCATTTCTATATATTAATATGGAAAAAAAAATAGAGAAAGAATAAAGAAAAGAAAAAGTAGAAAATAAGAGTGTAAAGCAGAAATAAAAAAAATGTAAGAGAAAGCTATAAGAAGTATATACAATGGAATATTACTTACTGTTTATATTAATAGAGTTAAAAATAAAACATATTATTTACTATTATTTTGTTCTAATTATTATTAGTTAAAGCATGACAGATTATTTACAAACAAGCATAAGCAGTATAATCAAGAAAGTATAATTAGGAATAGCATTTGAAGAACATATAAACTTTTTACAAGGAATATATATGTTATTATCCCATTTATCATATTTTCATTACTCTTCTCTCCCTGACTCCGCCCACCCTTCACCAACTACATAATCGAAATAGAAAGTCAAAGTTAAAACAACAAAAACAAGAAAAGGAGAAAAAAAGAAAAAAATGTATCAAATTACTGACCTTACTTCTCTTTTTCAGAAAGAGAAACAAATTGAATAATAGCTTGTTATTAGTTCCTCAGATATTTTGACTGGTTATGAAACAAAACATTTCTTTGCACACAGAGAATAACTTTGATTAAATCTTTTTCAGAATATTTGTGGCTTTCTGGAAATGCAGGAACTATATTTAAAAAGATTAATAATGAAGTAAAATGATGAGAGAAAAAAAAAAAAACATAGAACAAATCATTTGTTTTTTAGTCTCTTCTTCTCTGAAGTCTTCCACGAAGTTTCAGTTGCCAGTCTCTTTAATGAAGGACTAGCCCATTCCATTTCCTCTATTTTATCCAAAATCTTTTTGATAAACAGTAAAGCAGAGTCTAAGTCATCAAAAATTTTAGGACCATCAGGAAGGAAGATTTTTAGCTTGGCAGGAAACAGAAGGTATGTTTTAAACTGTGCTTTTTTAAGCTCCCTTATTAGTGGCAGAAAAACTTTTCTTTTAGCTATTACAAAGGAAGAATAGTCATTGTCAAAACGCACAGTTGTCTCATTAATCTTAACAGGAGCTTTTGCCCAAGCAGATTTAAGAACCATCTCTTTATGAAAAGATGATAGAAATCTAACTATAACTGATCTAGGATAGTTTTTGTTAGAGTTAGCATTAGCTATAGATCTATGTGCTCTTTCGATACCAAAAGAGAATGCTTCTGGTAAGTCTAAAGTTTTAGGGAGCCATGTTGTTAAAAAAGAAGTAATATTGTTACCTTCAATATTTTCTGGCAGTCCAAAAATCCTAATGTTATTGCGCCTAGATCTATTTTCCAGGTCATCCAGCTTGTTTGTAAATGTGTATTTTGTTTCAGCAGAAACTCAATGTTGATTTCCTCTTCTTGGATTCTATTTTCCATGTCATTCACAGCTTCTTCTATGCCTGTCATCTGGATCTTCTGTTGTTGCAGGTCTATATGTAACAAGTCTATTTGTTTTGTAGTTTTTTCTATGAAGGTATTAATTTTAGTATCCATTTTATCCATCTTAGCAGTAAGTTGCTGGATTACAGTTATCAGAGACTGAAGTTCTTTCTTGATGCTGGAGTCTTGAGAATTTGTCTTACTGGAACTCATTTCAGACTGATAAACTGACAGGAAAATTTCCAAAGTGATTTCTGACAGGAATATTGTTAAAATTTCCTTTCTTTTTTAGATATAGTTCAAGAACTATATAAAACAAACATATTTAGAAAGAAAATTACTTCAAAAATTAATTTAAGTAATTAATTCCTATCAGTGTAATGAAATTGGTGGAGCTGAAGAAATCTGCTGCTATCCTGTGTTCATCCTTGGCCACGCCCCCTGTCAGTGGGTCTTGAATGCACAGAATGCAACTGACAGAGTACGCTTGGATTTTAGGAGTAGGGCAATGGAAGCATTTTCATTACCTGATACTCTAATAAGGTTAATTAGGAGGGGCTGAAGTGGCAGGGTTCCTCTCTGAAAAGTTGTGCCTGAACAGAGGAACCAGGTAGGGATGTTCATAGGTTGGTACTAGGCTATCAGCCCTAGAGCCTATACAAGCCTAGCCATAACAATTCCCTGGCTATTTCCTCATCCCACTTTATTATTTTATATTTAGAGCTACTGGCAAAGAAAATAAGGGACTCAGAAATGTATTTACTTATTGCTTTGTTTACCATGAAAGTCAGAATGGGCACATGTTCCATTTTCAGCAGAGGCCTGGGGAGAAATGCTCCATTTTATAGAATAAGTCAAAGGTAGTTAAACAAGATTTATAAATGTACATACATTACTGTCATATCATTGCTAGTCTAGGTATCAAAAAATAATAAATGTATAATTATAGAACCAAGCCAAAACCAGTAAAGAACGAAAAAAACGAGTGTCCAAGCTGGTGGAAGTACCAAGAAAATGATGAGATAATAATCCACTTGCACTTAACGCAATTTTATTAAAAAGGATTTCAGCGTTTTTGCTACTATAAACACAGTAGCTTCATCAGAGTTTATACAGTATGGCACCAAAATTCAAAATTTAAAATGTTAGTGGAGTGATGTCACAACCAAGGTGCGTCACTTCCATTGTACCTTAAAGAGGTAAAACTTACTAAAAACAAAATCAATACCACTCTACTAATAAATATTCCAAAAAACAGAAAACTGTACAAATCTTAAAGGTATATAAATTATACCAATACCAAGTAGTATAAAACAACTATGCCAAACTGATAGAGTCCCCGAAAAAAAGGGGTAGTTTATAAGCTAACCTGTGCTAGGGGTGCTTAATGTTATTATACCTAACTAGTATGGTAAGTTGTACTACAGAAGAAAATCAATGACCAAGTTATCAAAATGTAATTAACAATAAATAATAATTATACATTTGATTGTTAAAATCAAAATATAATCAAAAAAATATATGTATAAAATCATCTCAAATAACTTTTGAGTTTCAAAATGCACGAAATATTACAATTCTCATTTAAGCCAGGGTATTGAAAAGCCTCCAATTTAATTTGCCATTCAAGTTCCCTGGTTTCTAAAATTAATGCTGCTGGGCCACCTCTAATATTATGTGGGCCATGATCGATGGCAATAAAGTAAAAGCTGTGCCCTGCGTTGTTAACATGTTTTGCTAGGGCATTTTCAGTTTTACTTTTCCTAATGGCATACATGTGTTGATAAATTCTTTCTTTGAACTTTTCATCTGTTTTGCCGACATAATAAGCCGGACAACAATCACAAGTAGCTAAGTAAACTATGGATCTGGTGTCACAGTTTATTTTGTGGTAAATGTTGTACTTCCTTCCCTGTCTTTACACATTTACACCAATTACAATGTCCACACATAAAGGTACCTTTCTGTTTTGAAAATACATTGTTACTTTTATGTTTCTCTAGTAATGCTTTAAGATTATTACCTCTCCTATAGACTGTTAATGGATTGTTACCTAGTTTTCCCAATAGTTGGGTGTTATTGGTAATAAAATACCAGTTCTTATAGATAATATACCTTATTTGGTCAGAGTCTGTGCTGAACGTAGTGATGAAGCTAGTAGTAAACTTATGAGCCTTACCAGTTGTTTTTAAATTAGAGGTTTTCCCCACCAAGACTGTAGCCTCCGATGTATTAATGAAGTCACCATTACCAACAGATAAACTGTTGTTCAACAGAGGTTTGTAAAAGCCAATTAACCTCTTGTTTCTTACTTCCTGTACTAGTCCTTCTAACAGTGACTCAGGATAATCACGACTAGTGAACATCTCAAACAGAAAGTGACATTCTTGTTCAAAATACACTTCTGTACTACACATATCACTACTTACCATACTAGTTAGGTATAATAAGCACCCCTAGCACAGGTTAGCTTATAAACTACCCCTTTTTTTTCGGGGACTCTATCAGTTTGGCATAGTTGTTTTATACTACTTGGTATTGGTATAATTTATATACCTTTAAGATTTGTACAGTTTTCTGTTTTTTGGAATATTTATTAGTAGAGTGGTATTGATTTTGTTTTTAGTAAGTTTTACCTCTTTAAGGTACAATGGAAGTGACGCACCTTGGTTGTGACATCACTTCACTAACATTTTAAATTTTGGCGCCATACTGTATAAACTCTGATGAAGCTACTGTGTTTATAGTAGCGAAAACGCTGAAAGCCTTTTTAATAAAATTGCGTTAACTGCAAGTGGATTATTATCTCATCATTTTCTTGGTACTTCCACCAGCTTAGACACTCGTTTTTTTCGTTCTTTAAATGTATAATTATAGAATAGTAAATGTACATACATAGAACTGTAATGATATGGCAGTTAACAAAAATATGACAGTTAAAAGAATACAGTAAAATGTTACTTAATATTAAGCTTATAACAGTCTAGTTGCTTTCAAATGGAATCAGATGAAAACAGCTACTGAACAGAAGACAGAGAAGTAATTATAGGATGAAGATGATTACAAATTATGAAGGAGTATTGAGGAAGTCCAAGTAAAAAGAAGATAAAGACAGTAGTGGAGAGACAATTCAGACAGTTACAGATTGTGAAGAAGTAGCTGTATTATGGTCAGTCACGTAAAACAGTGGTGATAGTAAGGATTGGAGATTATCCAGGAATATCACATGTACAGAAATGGCAACTGAGTAGGTAGGACTTTACAGGTTCAAGGATATAATTGGTATGGTACTCAAGAAAAGTTGTCTTTACTTGGAGATGCTATTTTTTTACCTGATAAAATCAGAAAAGGACATCTCAGTGTTGTGGAACATTTTGAGACAATTTCAAGACTTTCCAGGATACAAGATTAATGAAAATAAAACAAAGGTTATAGCTATAAACTATGTATCCACACACAGATGAATTACAGTAAGCATTTTATCTCTCGCTCTGTCTTACATCTGTATCCCGAAGACTACTTAAATGGGTATTCTTCCTCTTTCACAGACCATTCTGGAAGACTTATGACAAACATTTAGACTCACAACCTCCTATTATATTACCCTCACACCCTCACTGCAAAGCATCATTTTTGATTAGACAACGCGTTTATAAAATTTATATCAGGAACATGCATGCATAAGGCCCAACTCCATCACACTCATGCTGTAAGTCTTACATTTTCCATTCACTAAATTCATTTTGAGCCAAGGTTTATTTTACCCATTGTAGCTCAGACTTCATTTGAAACACACTTTCTTTTATGTCATAAACTTGTTTAGTAAGCTCAGGCAGACTTAGATAGGGCATTTATATGCTTAAACATATATGTACCACCATGTTCAAATACTCATTTCAACAAGATTACGGATTCTTTGACTGAACTTCTTTATAGCTGCTCAAGGTCAGCTGGCAGCTCTTCAAGACCTTTCTGAAAATCAGCAACATAACTTTTTGTTTGTCAGTTCTCTTTTTTACTGTGCTTCTGTTTGTATGAACTTTTCAAGCATCCTGCTGCAATTTCTCACCTTGCACTGTGACACCACCTCCTTTTGTTTGCTTTGTTATAATATTTTCTGTAACCTTTTGCATCCCTTCAAGCTTTTCCCTTAAAAAGGCTAAGTCTCTTTAAAACCTTGCTTGTTTATCATGAAACACAAGCCTCTAATCAAACCATGAACCAAACCACAGACAGCTTCAACACTACTGAAATCTGCAGAGACAACAATATTATCCAGAACTTCAATATGCATCACGGCAATATCCCCTTTTGGTGAATTTTTTAATGACTCAGTCAGTTTGCAATACTTACAATATTTTCTCTTATTCACCTTGAAAACACTCACAGTCACACAGATATCAGACTGACTTTTATATTTCAAAATCAAGAAACGTCTTTTTGTTCTGCTTCAAAGTTATATGCTACATTCCCTATACCATTTATTGTTTCAATCACTGCAATTACTACATTAATTTGTGTTTGATGTATGTCAAGCAATTTTTCTTGTTGCCGACACCGAATTCTACCACACACTGCATTACATCTAATATAGTTTCCATCATACCAATAAGTAATCACAGTTTATTTTTTCTGCATCAGTCTGAAATACATTTCTGAAATTAAATATCACTTTAGTAATGCCTTCAGGTATACATAGCTGGTTAACAGCACCCTACCGGACTTCATTTTGTAATTCAGGAACACTTAGTACTCAGCTTTGCCAGTCTGAAGTTTATACAGACTACTGACATATTTGTGACTCAGCAACACACCGATTTATTTAACTGGCAGTCCCTCCCCGCTACTTTTTAACATTATAGTTTGGTTATAAGCAAATATAGTTTCACCTTTAGAATAAATACTATCTACTTTACTTTTGTTTTTCATCTTATTGGTGCAAACAATATCTTTCATCAGACGGTATTTACTGGTATACATATAACTTATTAAAAGCATGGTGCCCCATTATCTGTCAGTTCATGCAAGCATAAGCTTTGTCACTTAGAACAGCACCTCAGTTTTCTTTCATTTCTTATGCACAGGCCACATACTATTAAGATGTCATTTGTTTGAGTTTTATTAGAAATAGCAGGTCATAAAGTATACACACAAAAGTAGAGTTGTGAGCTAAATAAAGGTTGTATTATTTCTGTTACAGGTACAAGTTCTATCACAGAGCAGCAACCACAGGATTTAGTTAGAAGCAGTAATCATACTGTTTCACAGCAAATACTACGTCTTCCATATTTCATTTACCTATTGCACCACTTAAGTATTGCAATGCACAATGAACAGCACAGTTTCCATTTGTTGCATTCCATAACAAAAGACAGACCTTTCAGAAACATATTGTTACCATTAGTATTTCTGCACTTTTTAATTTAATGCAGCTTCTATTACAGCCAAAACTACTTTCTGTCTGCCTTTACGAATGTAAACACAAGCACTTTATTGGAGCAATGCAAAGACGATTATCAAGGTTTTACAAATTCTTTAGGACAGATACAAATTTTCTGAGTACTGATGTAAAATTTATGTTCAATACTTTTACATCTTTTATTGCTTTGCTTTCTTTAAGTAGATGACTATTCATATTCTACCACATTCAAATTTGTGGATTTCCTGTCAACTTTCCCCATGTCAAAAGGAACTTGAAACCACAATGGTTGATTTATTTTACTTAAATATTTAAACTGCAGTAAGCTTTTCTTTCCCAGTTTGATAAATCAATACAATGTTATAATACTTCTCGATTACAAGATTCAGCAATTTCTTTCAGCATATACCTCATACTACAAAAACACTATCAATGCATCTCTTTCATCAGCTTAGTGGAGTCACTGTGCACACATGATAAATAATTTGTAAGCAATTGCCATACACTTCTTTGGTACGCAACATTTCAGCAGTCACATTTTTAGCATACAACACAGAGAATATTTATTTATTTTATTTACATTTTGCTGACTGGGATAAGCACTCATCACTATGTACCAATTATGGGCTCATCCTTGAATACATACAATAGTAAAAAGCAACTGTACAGCAAAGATTAGAATACAACTGCTGCACTAAAGTTTTCCATCAGGGAGATACTGAGATATGTGGTGATCTCAGACTAAGTGCAAGTTTTCTCCCTCAAAACATTTTTTACTCATATTTAAGTTTGAGAACAGCACGGTATTAATCATGTGGTACTGGAAACTCGGCTACTGGTAAACTAATCTGTTAAGCGAAACTGCTCCAACATTTTACTCTTATGCTTCAGAGCACCTGGTTTTCTAGTTCTGCTATAGACGGATGCCTTTTGTGTTAAGTTTGCATGACTTCCTCGTATATGTGTGGGTTTCTGCTAGGTGCTCCCCTTTAACCTACATGCCAAAAGACACACCAAAAATGGACTGTTGGCCATCCAAATTGCTGATAAGTTTCCACACAATGTATCAGTGAGTGTGTACATTCTGCAAAAGACTGGTATCCTACCCAAGATTAGTTTCTCTGCTTTGTACCCACAGAGTGTAGGATAGGCTTCAACTCCATCATGACCCTGAACTAGATAAAGTGGGTACTGGAGCATGAAGAGACAGTCAACTTGGCATGACTACTGCATAAGGAGCATGACAGAGGGGCAGGAAAAGTAAAATGTTGCAGAAAAGAATACAAAAAGCTACCAAAAGATAACTGGAGGTAAACTAGTGAGGCAATTTAAATTATCAAGAGGAAGGGAAGTATAATATTTTCTTGTGGCACAGTGGGATAAAATCCTGAATTCACCCCAGATGATCCATGTCCAACTAGCAGCACTACTAATGGAGGGAAGGGGTAGGAAAGCTGGAAGTGAACAACTGATGCTGGCTCTCCCATCTTACTGTAAGGGAGGCAGTTTGACTTGCTGCATTGGTGACACTTGCAGGAATGCAGCTGTATCACTGCAGTATACCTGCACGAGTGGTGTTCTGCTTGGTTGGGAGGTTGAACATGCACCACCTGAGGTAACAATACCAGAGCTGACAGGCTACCAAGGGGATGGGGTTAGGACAATTCATAGGGCTTCTCCTATCTGTCAGGGAACAAATGGGCTAAGGGGCATTTGCCCCAGTGAATGAATGAATGGGTCAATTAGGTGCATAAAAGGGAACCACTGGACTGATTCTGAGGACCAAGAAAAAACAAGTACAAGGGTCAAGAAAAAGGTAAGTTAGAAAAGGTGAAAGAGGGTATGTGGAGTACAAAAGTAGGAAGAACAAATATATTTACAAGAAGAATGAAACATAACTCAGGATAAAAAGAATCAATTAAAGACGGGATAAAACAATAAGCAGCAGGAAAACAAAGAAAATGTAACAAGTTAAACTTCTAACTTCTTAAAAAAAAATTAAAAGTGAGAATATAATGACCAGCTGAAGCAGGCACGTGTACAAAACACAAAGAAGACGATATTAATTTACAAGGCTTACAAGGCTTTCCAGAAAAAAATACAGCAAAATGTTAACCGTGTATATAGTGGTCCAACCTCTTCAGCAATATCTGGAAATGCCATTAGTCCATAAAAATGAGCAAGAGTCCGAACATGTTGCCTTCTCAGGGAAGTCGTACAATTGCAATGTGGATCAAAAAATGTTCAAAAAACAGATCCATAGATTCAGTAAATCTGTACATTTGTCATACACCAGTACTAATAATGTGGATTGAGAGGCAAGTCATACCTCACATTCCCCACTTTTTAGGACAAGGACATATGAATATATGAACACAACATGATATGACATCTTGTTCTTCATACCATGAACAGATTAACTGTACAGATGACTATTTTCAGGCTTACAAATGCATAGAATTCTTTCATTCACAAAGTGAAAATCCCAAGTGTTGTGCAGCCTGCCACAGCAGGAAATAAAAACATGAATGAAATAAAGATTTGGAATACAACAAACTACTTCCTTAGGGCATAGACGAGGCAGTACATGCAAGTCACCTGTAATGATTGCATACTCAGAATGATTTCAACACAGCAAATTCATCCAAAGGGCCCTTTTCTTTAATGCAATACCTAAACATTTCTACAGAGATATTTTGAATTCAGACATACATCAGTGCATTCAAATGAAAGTAAACAAACAGATATGATACACGAAAAGGTATTATCTGACATTTTTACTCCTCAACAGTCTTGAGTTCATATCACTAACCACTGAAACAGAAACAAATAACATACCTGAAGGTTTAAACTCCTGACAAACATTTGAGTAAAGTTTATCAAAACAGTCTTAAAAGGTGAAAGTTATACAGCACACTGGAGTTCTTTACTCCTTTAAAAGACTAAAGCATTGTTGGCATGAAAGCAAAATTGAAACATGATCAGTTTACTGCAGTCTCCTTTAAGAGTCGCCTGAAATTGCAAAACACTAATACTGAATATTTATGGCATTTGGAAAATACAGTCTCACCCTCAGAAAAGCAATCACTTCAAATGACAAGTGTGCGGCAAGGGGCTGGCACTTACCTAAACACACTTCTGGGTGTTAATGTTACTGGTGGATTATTTTTTTTAGCTGCAAGCATTAACTCAGAGAGATTGTGGCAACTGTCCATAGTACTAAACTTGCCAGCATTTCATGCATTAAAATACTTGAAATCAAAGCAGCAACTGTCAAATGCATTCATGTGCAAGCACATAAAAGTGTATGCATGGATGTTTTAAGTGCAAGGGTGTGTTAGTGAGGAAGGGTGAGCAGTAAGCAAGTCAAAAACTGTGGTAGAGAGAGACAGAGAGAGAGAGAGAGAGAGAGAGAGTGGCTAATCCCCTACAAAGGAATCGTCCAGTTTGGAGCAGCTAGGGAAACGTGCAGATAATACTGGGAAAAAAAGTACAGAACAAACCTTCTATGGCTTTCTCTGTTAGTAAAGCAGTGAAGGATTTGAAATTTCTAATGGACCAGGACTTTTGCTTAACTTTGCATGTTTGAATTACATTTATTTAAAAAAGTATTTTTTGAAAAAACACCACAATAAAAGATAAACTGACGTGAGGAGTCAAGAGTGTTCCATTTCCAAACCTGAATGCAGCCTGTAAAGAAGGCTGCTGTTATTTTTCAAGTCCAACAATTCTGTATGGCTTTCTGACTCATTAAATTAAATATGATTAATGTCCCAATATATAATGACTGTGACTACCATGCCCTGGCCCACCCTGGCCCAGCAATCAAGGAGCTTCAATCCTCACCACTAACACCAAGGAGGTAGTCTCCTAGAAGAGGAAAGGATAACTAATACACACAGTAAAGCACAATTTCCCTTAAGTGCACACAGAGATCACAGTCAGTCTGGGGCTGGTTGCTCCCTTGCTCACCAGGTCCCCAATAGGACTCCCCACTGGCACAGCTATAGGGTCCAGGTCTCAGACTAACTGGGCAAGCTAAAACCTCCAGTACCCCCCTCTGTTCAACCAGTACTTCGTGCCCCTGCCAAGTAGCTGACACAACACACACGGAGATAAGTATTTACACAACTTCACAGACACTCCTGGGAAAGGTTGACACAGATTCTCCAACTGTGCCCCTTTACCCAGACTATATGGTAGTAATTATTGCCACCACCCAGTTAATAATATCAGCTACTAAAAGGCCCTTTTATTAAAAGGGTGTCCATTTATTACTGTGCAATATTAATATCCAATGGTAGTATGACTAACAGTCAAGGCTTACTTTTGAGTGGCCTATTACAATAATCTCTATAAATATGCAATGTGCTCTAGAGCTTAGCTCTACACAAATCAGCTACAGGTAGAAGGTTTTAATTTAAAATATTTAATAATAAATAATTAAAAACACAAGACAAAACTACTACACCACAGAGATATCTAAGAGTTCAGAGATCACACAGAAACGTAAAATAATACAGTAGGACAGGTCTGATTTCAAAGAAAAATACCTAATTAATCTTTACTAGCTTTAACTATTCCTACAAGAAATCACAGCGCTAAGACTTACATGTGAGCACAAGGCAGAGTGCTGATAATTTAGATGTCCAAAGTCAAAATGCTTCTCAGTCTCTTGTGAGAAATAGTATTTAAACATTACTAACAAACATGTTTCTAAGACCCTCCCAAAATTACATCATTTTTGACACTTAGGTTTTCCTAGTATTCATATTGCATCATCTTAACACCTGGTCTGAGTTCTCAGGCCACAAACTGCATTATTTAGCAATATAACCTCCTCAGAAACTTACAACAATACAAGGTATTTCACATGTATATGCTAGCAGAAACCAGAGCAATAAAGCACCTTCCACATCTAAATTCTAGTCAAACTTTAGCCTTAAAACAATGGACATGAAACCTTCATCCAGCCGCACTGGAACTGACTTGTAAAACATTAATAAGATCTTTTCAACTTAAAAAGACATATTTGAAATACTTGGCTTGGTTTTCCTTACAGCAGATGGCAATGTTGCAACAATCTTGAAGTTCACATTTTACAGTGTTTTCTTGCATTTAAAAAAACAAGCCTGTATTTTACATTTATTTATACAGTTGACAGAATTATGTATCACATTCTATTTGACTAGGCTGGCAGCCTTCGCCCATCTCTCCCCAATCGTCACAATAACCATCTGATCTCACTACCTATGCAATATATTGAAGAGACGTAAAAAGACCGGCTATAGTACAGCTGGACTCTGTGATTCTTTGCTTTAACCACATCAGTGTGCAGCAGCATTTCCTCTGCTATTAAGTGCAGTTAGTGATCAGCATTGCTGAGCTATAGATTGCAGTTAGTACTCACTAGAGAACAGTACAGAGAGAAAACTACAGCAGGTGAATAACCTAAACATCTTTTTGATGTGTAAGCTTATCTGACAGTTTAGTCCTTCAATGACTCGGTAATAAAAACAATTTGCTGCAAATGAGCCATACCACTTCTGTTAATTAGATATCCTTGCAAGTCAGGTAATAATTCATCCATTCTCCAATTACCTATCTTTATCTAACTCATGGTTCTGGGGAAGCAAGAGCCTATCCCCACGTACAAGGCAGACTGAAACTTGTCAAAGCCAGAATTTCCGCATGTCACATGACAGGCAGACAGACACAGATACCTTTCAGCAATTTGAAATACTACCAGTTAATATACCACATATCTCTGGGATGTGTGAAGAAAGCAGAGCACTCTTGAAAATTCCATGTAGACAAAGAAAGGACATACAGACTTTTTTTTTTTTTTTTTTAAAAACATCCCAGACTGAAATTTACTAAGCTGTAAAGAAAACAGTTTCAGTAAATATACTCTCTTAGTCTTAAAAAGCCAAATAGTTAATGTCAAACTATTTCATCTAAGCAACCCGATCAACTACATTGTGTAGTAGAGTGAAATATTACCATTTTACTAGCTGCATGCACACACAGTTTAAAGAATAAAAACAATGTTTCATGTCTCTATCTGAACATACTATCTGGGTCACATTATTACTAACCCCATTTAAATGGAGAGAAGTGAACTTGCTGTGATGACTGATTTAGCGGTGCTTTAAATGATGAATATGGATGACTGCTGTTACGCCTTTCTGAAAACAGCACAATATTTAGAAATGTCACTTGAATTTATGCAGTCCTCATTGATGATAATCAGTTAATGACAAGGATCTGATGAACTAAACATCAAATTACTATGACTTGCCCTCCAAGACATCAAGGTCAGGAATGGAGAAATTCAAGCTTATGACAACACAGAAAGTGCACAACACTACAACGAGTAAGCAGAGTGAAGCTGAGCTCCTCCTGGGAGCACAACTTGCTTATACACACACAACACAACTCAACAATAAGCTGCATCAACATAGCAGGCGGACTGCTCCATCTTTCTCCAATGGTAACCAAAGGAGTGAGATGTTACAGATCTTTCACAAGCATGTCAAGTTACCACAGTTCTATGAATAAGCAGAAAGTCAGATTACAAGTTCTGTAAAAAGCATATTTCAGAGTCTAGGGGAATTCTTTTTCAAAGGTTCATACATTCATAGGATATTACAAGGCTAATGGTCCTAGGGCCTTTACAAGCCTACCCATGTTATACCAGTGTTCCCTAACTGACCTTTGTTAGATGGTCCTTATTCACACAGCAAGTCTATGATCAGCAACGACTGCCCTGTCCATAAGGGACTGATGATCAGTGTCCTTCCTTGCAGCTCATCATCATTATATGGGGTTGCTGCAGTGTGTGGGTTAAGTATAGGGGGAACAGCAAGCAAGAGGGTGTGGTATACGTCTCACGGATGTTATTACTTCCTGAATGATGTGCACGTGATGTGTGAAGAAAAGAGGTTGAACTGGAATGCTATGCAAGGCATACAAGTAACAGCAAACTGCATAGGTCATTAACTTGTTATACTGCTTTATGGGGAAGAGTAATACAATTGTCAATATAAAATGCAACAGTTTGTAACCCTTTGTTTTATTTAAACAAATGTAAAAATGCCTGGTCCCAGCAGATGCTTTTTTTGTATATCTTATTTTTACCATCCCCTACAGAACAGCCTCAAAAACTGGTGCAAGGTGCAATATTCCACATACCCAACCCATCAACAGTGCAAAGCACTGCCTAGTAGAACCTTTAGCTCACCTGCAATGGTGACTGTCTTTACACGTCATCCTGTAGGTACTGCTCAACAGTAAGGT